>NC_072773.1:4805725-4883225 GCF_022539595.1 Amphiprion ocellaris | reverse complement strand
TGAAAGCCTGGTGGGGAGTACCAGATATTTATCCACCAGGAGGGTGGTGGCAAAAACAAGTGGACAAAGACCCGAAACCAACAGACTCGTTAGGTGTTAATGTGAGTCGTTAGCCTTGATGGGCGGTCGTTACCCCTCCCAGCCCTCTAGGAGGGTGGTTGGGGGTCACCTGACTGCAAGTGGGACAGATGGCTGCACCTCCTTGGGAGGGCTCTAAGAACGGCGTTGTAAGTGGGAGACAAGTGGTGTCTGAGGCCCCCTCCTCTGTTCAAAGATGGCCGTTCTAGTTTGACATGAATGGCTTCTTTTACCCCTCTCTCAAACCATCTGTCCTCTCTGGCTAGAATGCGCACCTTGTGGTCATCAAAGGAGTGCCCCTTCTCCTTGAGGTGGAGGTGGACTGCTGAGTCCTGGCCTGTGGTCGTGGCCCTCCTGTGTTGTGCCATGCGCTTGTGTAATGGCTGCTTAGTCTCTCCAATGTACAGGTCAGAGCATTCTCATTGCACTGCACTGCGTACACCACATTGCTCTGTTTCTCCCTTGGAATTTTGTCCTTGGGATGGACCAGCTTTTGCCTCAGAGTGTTGCTGGGCTTGAAGTGTACTGGGATCTGGTGGGTGTTAAAGATCCTCCTGAGTTTCTCTGAAATTCCTGCCACATAGGGGATGACAATGTTGTTTCTCTTTTTGTGGTCCTGGTCTTTCTTATCCTCCCTGCGCTTTTTTGCTGTTTTGATAAAAGCCCAGTTTGGATAGCCACAAGTTTGAAGAGCAGAGTGAATATGTTTGTGTTCCCTTCTTTTTCCATCCGCTTCTGATGGGATGTTCTGTGCTCTGTGCTTTAAGGTACGGATCACCCCCAACTTGTGTTCTAGTGGGTGGTGTGAATCAAACAGGAGGTACTGGTCTGTGTGAGTGGGTTTTCTGTAGACCTCAATGTTGAGTTCCCCATTGGTTTCAATGCGTACCACGCAATCTAGAAACGCCAGACAGTTGTCTTGGACATCCTCTCTTGTGAACTTGATGTTTTTATCCACCGAGTTGAGGTGTTCTGTGAAAGGTTCGACCTCACCCTTCCTGATGGTGACCCATGTGTCATCCACATATCTGAACCAGTGCCTCGGGGAGTGGCCACTGAATGTCACATGTAATGTGAAAGGGTTTCATGTGAAGGTGTCATTTGACTCAGTCTCTGTAGGGGGAAAGTACAGAAATATAATAGTAAGGTTTATAGTAACTAGAAATATTTCTTCATACGATTCAAAGACACGCTTATATATATTTTTTTAAAACTAGGGCAATTTCTGCCTCCTGCACCAATGATAAATGTCAATCTAAAAGAAAAATTAGATAGATTTCATTTTCTTTTCATTTCTTTTTTCATTTTAAGAAAATCTGCAAACACTCTGGTTGATTTGGAACCACTCGGGTGTTGGAGATATTGACACAAAGATCTGTAATTGCTCATCCAGAATATTGACTGTAGCAGCTGCCGCACTGGGATGAACTGCAGGCTGTGTTTACACAGAGCAGACTGGAGACGAGTATGAAAACAAATTAAAAATGTCACACATAAGGTATCTATAGTATGTAGATCTACCTTGTTTGTCCAGCGCTGGTAACAATGAGGGGCTCTTGGAAGCAGGTGAAACATGCTGATTCTGTGTTTCTCAGTTTTTAAAAAATAATTACACGTTACATTATACTTGTGTCAAACTGCACAGAAGACATCTTTGAGTTCTGTCTACTTCTAGCCATCGCTGTGCTGTTTCCATTGCGGTGCTGGACTTTATGAAGATATGACAAGAGCAAAAAAAAACGCCCAAAAACCGCTTGGGGGTTCAGAGGGTAATTTCGCAAACTCAATAACATACAGTCCCTGCTATTAAAGTGACATACATATATATATATATATATATATATATATATATATATATATATATATATATATATATAGATATATATATATAGATATATATATATATATACACATATATATATATATATATATATATATATATATATATATATATATATATATATACACATATATACACACATACACACACACACACACTAGGGCTGGGACTTTAACGCGTTAATTTCGATTAATTAATTACCGTGAAAATAACGCGTTAAAATAATAACGCAATTAACTGCACCCTCCTCAGTTCCCTCATTTCTGGCACACCAGTAACTCTGATGAACACTCCAGCCCAGTAGGTGGCGGTAATGAATCTAAAGTCCGTTTTTAGCCATGAAGAAAAAGCACAGGAAGCACTGAGTGAAGTCAGGCACTGGTGAACAGTGAAGGAAGACAAGATTGAGCTTGTTGGCAGAAAGTTTTCTTTTAAAAATCTTCCTGATGGCAGCTTGGATAAAAGCCTGGTTGTGTGTAAATTGTGCAACAAAGAGTTTTCTGATCACTGTGTCACTTCAAGCCGACGGTATCACCTCAATGTAAAACATGTTGCTGTTAGCACAAGAGCTAACGTTAGCTACGAGTCATGCTAATGGCTAACGGTGTAGCCATCCCATAATAGACCACTTTTCTAGACAGTGCTTGAGTTTACAGAAAGTCTTAAAATGTTGAATAAAATCGCTATAAAAGCACTTAGATTTGCAGTAATCTGTGAATGTAGCAGACAGGTGAAAAATGCAGATAAATAGAAATGAAACATTTTTGTGATTTAAGTTTTTACTCCATCGAGGCTCTGCCTCCTTGGAGGAGGAATAACCTAAACAACAAAAATATCTCTTTTAATAACTTAATTATAAACTTTTTATTTATAAAAAAATTACATAAATAAAAATTGATATTCCTATAAAAAGAACCATCAAAATTAGACCATTTATCAGACCCAGAAAAAATGAAAACAGAATGAATCTCTGGATTTTCAACTTTCTGAAGCTCCTTGAACTACTTATGCTGATTTTATGTGCCATACAGTGGAAAAAAACAACTAAATTCAGGCTTTAAGTCATCAAAATCTCTTTTTTCTATATGTCCCATTTTCCTTTTTTAAAATAAATTTTAAATTATAAACACGTATATGTCTATTCATTGATTCAACTGTCAAACACAATTTTATTTGAACTGAAAAACTTCACTTATTGTGTCAAATATTGCTATTTGACAAAACTGCAATTAATTGCGATTAATTAATTACAAAGCCTGTAATAAATTAGATTAAATTTTTTAATCGCGTCCGCCATTAATATATACATATATATACATACATATATACATACATACATATACATATATATATATATATATATATATATATATATATACATATACACACACACACACACACACACACACACACACACACACACACACACACACACACACACACAAGGGCATACAGTATACTGTTATTACTCCGTCAAGGAACGCGGTGGAGTTATGTGACAATTGGCGTTGGTTTGTTCATCTGTTTGCAACATTACTCAAAAACAGACAAACGGATTTGGATGAAATTTTCAGGGAAGGTCAGAAATAACACAAGGACCAAGAGATTAGATTTTGGCAGTGATGTGGCTTATAGTCCGGATCCACGGATTTGTTAAAGATTTCTGTATCATTGCAAGATAGCGGCATGGCATCACTGTAGCTATGACTACAAGCCGCCCGCGACATATTTAGGTCACGCGATTCGGTATCCGTACATAACGTACACATGCATAATACACACCAGTGCAAGATCATTTAGTTTGTGGATACATCTATATTAAATGGCCACATTCTATGGTGCCGTGATTTCTGATCATCAGCAACTAATAAGCAAATACTGCATTCATTTAAAAAAAAAAAAAAGCTACATTTCTGACAATGCCGTATGGGAGAATGAACAGCCTTGGCGGAGTACTGTGCTCTCTGTTTGCGTTTATAGTTTTATGTGTTGTCAACCAGATAAGAAATCATTCATATCCACAAGAAACTCACTGGAACTACAGTATCAATAAATCATCACAATATGATTAAGTTGGAAGTTTGATTAGTAAATGGTGAATCAACACTGAATCCCAGAGTTAATGCTCATATACTGGTTTATTGCAAATCTACCAGTATCCATGTACACGCTGGCTGATAAATAACAAATAAAAACCTAATTTGTTTCAGATATTTCAGGTAAACAGTGTTGCCTTTATATACCTTACTCCAGACAGATTTACATTAGAATATGTCAGACTCTCACTGAGTGTCAAAATCTCCCGTATGAAAGTGAGACTACGCAGGCAGACACAGTGAATCAGAGACTCTCCCACCTGTCCAGACACCTGCCACCTGCTCAACTAGCCCCGCCCACTCTGTCACAACACATCCGGTTAGACTATATTCAAAGAACCGCTCAGTCGTCCAATTCTTCACAGATGAGCCAGTTTTTTCCTTAGGTGACTCAGTGTTTTACTGTCGGTGTCGCAGCACACCTGACAAGATCATTAATCATTACTGAAAGCTACAATATGGGATTATTTTTTCCTCTTCTTAAAAACTGCATTTAATACAACACACTCTTGCTCCAGGGTTTTGATATTATAGCCTTAGCTGGACCACTAGCTAACGCCAGAGAAAATATTGAAAAATTTTAGGCAGATTCTTCTCTGTCAATGATATGTTTACATTTTTGTCTTTGTTCATGGTCTGTATTTATAATTGTCATATTTTCATTGATGTTTTTACATAATTATTTTCCTAACTTTCATGCCAATAAAGCAAATTGAATTAGTCCTAGTATTTGTCCTGCTGGCAAACTTTGTCTTCTTTGCTTGTGCTGCTGTTACACAACATTTTTCGCAGGCTGCACATCAACATTTTAGTAAACATGGTGCATTTGTTTTTTGTTTCACTGCACGAGCACATTAATCTGTGACATGCTAAACAATGGTCTTAGCAGCAGCACAAGAGTAGAATGGTGATGATGTTATCAAACTTACTCACTGACAGTCATTTTACAGCCCTACAAAGCCAAAATGCAATAACTACCGATTCGATCAGTAATTAAAGAAGACCATAAGGAGGCTATGGTAGCTTCTGACCTGTGAAAACTCTGATTTTCACTTATGGCCCTTGAACTGCTCATCCATAATGTCCAGTTCAGTCAGAAAATCTAAACAAACGTAAGCTTAGAATTGTGATATTTCATCAAAATCACTTTATTCTATGCTAGACACAGATTCTGCAAAAAACTATAAATCCTGCTTTTCATTCACATAGCTTAGACTTTCCTCTCATCTATACTGTTTACTTCTATCCTCCTTTGTAGTGTTTGTATGTTTAGTTCCTTGGAATCCAATTTTTCCAACTGTAAACAAAGATTATACAATTTGCCGCTTCAGAAAGTGACATACATTTTAGACCTACTCAGATGAGCCTACTAAATACTTGTTCTGCAATAATCTACAATCCTCGTCTGTCAACAGTAATATGGAGCACATTTCATTGTTATGTAACGATGTACCAGGAGGAGACAGCTGCTTGTTGCCACACAGGCGTCTGTCTCAACCTGCAGAGACAGTGAAGCCGCCAGGTACGAAGTTACAACACCGATGTGTTTATTTCACATCCTGCCCTCTTAGATGACGGTAAGAGTTTGGAACATTCGCTGCCGTTGTACTGTTTTGCCAAACTGTGCACAGGCTCAGTCAAGTAGGGCTTTAAAAGCTGGGCTGGGCTGAGGCAACGATGCTGCTAACAAGGAGAAGATGATGACAAAGAGCGGATCTCTGCACAAACAGCATGATGTTTAATTAACATAAGTCTTAATCTGCTGATGTGCCTGTTGGAGATCCATTGAACAGGATGATCCGACGTGAAATGAGCCGGCTTGTGCAAACACGGGTGTGATGAGGACAGCGGAATAAAGCCGTGCACGCACATCAGGAACGTCCTCAGGTCTAAAGAGAACATTCAGACACAGCAGAGTCACCTCACTGCCTGCTAGATGGCAGCCTTGATGCTCTTTAACTTCCCAACACATTCGAGTTCTCCTCTGGAATTATTCAGTAGTCATGTGTCTGCTGCTGCTGCCAGATCATGTGGGTTTTTTGCCAAAACTGCAGAAAGAGAGATTACCTGTTGGGCTGAAACCTCATTACAGTGAAGTCTGTGGGGACTGTGGGAATGAGAGGAGAGCGTCACTGTGGCTGGACTCACAGAGCTTTTCTACCAACAGCAGTGGATCCACTTCAAGTAACAAACCTCAGCTCTGAGATGTTGGACTCTGTGGTAGAGCAGACTAAGAGTTTGGTAGGTGTCGAATAAACCAACAATCAGATGATCAGATATCATCAGATCATTTCTGATGGCTGAAGTCTTGAAAAAAAAATTGTGGCAGAAATCACAGGAACATAGAATGTGTCCATTTAATATAGATGTAGCCACAAACAAAATGACCTTGTGCTGAGCACAGGCGTGTGTTATGCATGTGTACGTTATGTACGGATACCAAATCGCGTGACCTAAATATGTAGTGGGTGGCAGGAACTGATGGAACTTGGAAACACCCCCACTACTTAATCAATTGTTCCTTGTATCATTTCCAACAGATAAGTCCCGATAAGTCCACAGTGGTGGATTTGTAGTAGGATCACAATCATGTGATCATCAGCAGGCAGCTGACGTAGTGTTCACTTGTCATAGCTACAGTGACATTGTGCCACTATCTCGTAATGATACAGAAATCTTTAACAAATCCGTGGATCCAGACTATAAGCCACATCACTGCCAAAATCTAATCACTTGGTCCTTGTTTCATTTCTGGCCTTCCCTGAAAATTTCATCTAAATCCGTTAGTCTGTTTTTGAGTAATGTTGCTAACAGACAGACAGACAGACAGACAGACAGACAGACAGACAGACAGACAGACAGACAGACAGACAGACAGACAGACAGACAGACAGACAGACAGACAGACAGACAGACGTACGCTGATCTTCACATAACTCCGTCTCTTTCCCTGGTGGAGTAATTAACTGTGAGAAGATTGATGCTACTCTCACATCTGTGCAGTCTTTATGCTAAGCTATACTGCATAGCTTAGCTCAGCATAAAGACTGGGGGAATTAGTTAGCCAGGCGATCCCCAAAGGTAAAGCTAAAAAACAAATCCACCTACCAGCACCCCTTGGGCTTACTAATTATAGTACAGAAACTGAAGTGTAAAAACCACAAGTTGTGGCGCGTGTAAGAACTTCCAGGAAATCAGCGAGTGCTGTGATTCTGCCGTTGGGTTTTTGTATGAACTAAACAAATGTGGTAACTAGCATACTTTCGTGGTATGGATATGTGGATTATTTTTTTTTTAAATCTTGGACTTAGCTTAGCTAGCAGTTTCCCGCTTTCTCTTGTTTTAATGCTAGGCTAAGCTAACCAGCCTCTGGCACTAGTTGCATATTGTCGCACACATGTGAAAACAGTGTCACATTTTCATTTAATTTTGATGAAATGTTGTGAACTTTCAAAGAAAATCTATTCATCAGAGGCACAAACTTTCCAGTGGATCTTGAAGTTTTCATCTGCGATGTGTTGTTCAGTTGGAAAATTTCACAAAATCTTTAATTAAAATGATTCACAAAAAAGAATGGCAATAGTAAACTGTTTCCATGAAGCAGATTTTACACCAAAAAAAATCTGTTCTCCTCAGTGCAACTGTGAAGCTGTTAGTGACTCAAAAATTCGGGGATTTTCAGCTGCATGGAGAGAAATCAAAAATTTAAGTAGTAAAATATCTATAGTATGCAGAGTTACCTGTTTTTCCCTGTACCGATACCAGATGTTTGTACTTGATATTTTTTCAGTTTTTTTTTTAAAATTGTGAAATAAATAAAGAAAATCTACTTTATTTTTTCTTTTAAATGATTTATGGCACTGTAACTTTATCATGCTGCACAGAACACATTTTTTGGGTTCTACCTTCAGTTTTGGGGCTCAGAGGGTTAAAGGAGCATTTCCCCACAAACTTTTCCATTAATTTTTGCTTTATGTTATTTATAAAAACACATGCTCCCTTAAGCAATTCAAATCAGAGGATTTATTTTTATTAGTTTATGTCTGTTATATCACTGTCCACTGATTATAATTTAGGAGCGTTTGGACGCGTATTTCACCACGGGCTACGGAATATTTTACAGCATAAATGACTAATCCATTATAGACGAAGTGTACTTTGCAGCAATTGTCCAGCTCCACGCTCTCCTGCTGTGGTTGCTTTTTGGGTGGAGCAAATCACTGGCTGGTCTTGAGTAACTCTCGATGACAGTGTTGCACATGGGCACCGCTACGTATCAATACTTGCCCCTTTGTTAGCAAACAGATAAGTGAATTGAGAAGTGAAAGATGCACAGAATACAACAACAGGAAAAAAGCTAAATTAGGGGAAAAGACTTAAAAGGTTGGAAATGTTCTGCGAGTAAAGTAGAGAAAGAGTTTGTGTGCAAAGAAAGAGGGAGGATGCCGGGCAGAGATGGCAGTTTGGTAATTTGTGGTGAGTGTTGCAGCCTGGGTGTGTCCATTTTCTGCAATGAAAGGAGGAAGTATAAGAAGGAGAGCGAGCTCCTCTCTCATCTTCAGATTAAGTGACTCAAAAGGGGGCAGCTGGGGATGAGGGTGAGTCAGCTGGAGGAACAAACAGAGCGGAGGCTGGTGCTGTGGCCTGAATACCAGCAGTGCACCGCTGAATTAAACACAATCTACTGCCATCGTGATTGAGAAAAACTAAGGGGAAAGCAGCGGTACTCAAATTTGCATAGATTTTGCACAATTATACAGTGCCGTGAGCTCACCTGGCGGCTGCAATGGGAGGCACGAAACCGCTAAGTGAGCCAGACATTCCCCGAGGGATGACACTCATGTCTGATTCATACACTCATAAGCCACAGACGTCTTCCTTTCCAGGCAACTTTAGATAAAGGCTTTCTTTCAGAGAGAAGGTTATCTGTGTTGAAATGCAAGAGAACACTCCAATCTCTGCAGAAAACTACTTTTAACTCACTCAAGCTGCAGCTGCATGTAGAAAGCGAGCCCCATTTTTATGTCATGAGCCAAGTCCAGTGTATTTCTATGGGAGACCCTCCCCAACTCTGCAGCACGACATGGGCACAGACAATAGCCCAGTGTGTCTCCTGTCCTGCTAGGCCACAGCTACATCAAACTAAGCCCCCAAAGTTGGACTCGGACCGGCCCAGAAAAGCTCAGGTGACTGGGGATCGGACCCCCCCCTCCCAAAACAACACACTTCAAATCTGGAGACAAAAGCCAGTGGAGGGGACACGCCTGGACTTATTTAACACTCATGCACAGGACTGAATTATAAAGTGAGCTTTCTCTGCACAGGTTCTCATGTTCTCTTTAAATGAAACAGAGGAACACCCAGCATGAAGGTGGACAAACTACTAGCACCCATTCATCACACTCACCTATGGACACCAGCTTGATGTTCTCCTTGTCCAGGAACTCCAGAGCCACGGACACGTTCTCCAGCTGCATCTGGCGGAAGGTGGGCCTCTGGTTGTACTTTCGGAACATTTTCTTCTGGGACAGGACCTCCAGGAGCCCGATGAGCCGCAGCCCGTCGCTCAGGTCCGTCTGCAAGTTGCCGATCCGCTTGTTGACGCATTTCAGGTGCTCGTTACACCAGCGGGTGAACGTGTTTTGCTGGATCTTCTTCCACGGCGCGTCCTCGGCCAGGTCCTTCTCCGTGGCGGGCATTTCTGCGTCCTTGTCCGTGGAGAGAGCGTTGGGAGCGGGCGCGGCGCTCTGGTGGAGCCGGGGGTGGGAACCACTCATTTTTATGGTCTCGCCTGTCTCTCGGTTCGCTGCTTTTTTTTCTGGGTGGAGTCTGCTCAACTTTGCGTGGCCGCTCCCTCTCTTTCTCCGCGTCTCTCTTTCTCACTTTCTGGAGAAAAGAAAAAGAAATAAAGGAGAGAGCATGAGAGAGAGGCTGCCTTATAGCCCGCAGACAGAGGTTTCGAACAAGAAAGTAGGCGGTTAAGAAAGAAAAGGGAGTCGTTTTGGATCAAACTGCAGCTCCGATGATACACTTTTTCAATGTTCATGACACACAATGAGACAAAAAAAAAAAACTGCCTCACGTTAACCCAAGATAGACCGACAAGATGGAAGTCATTAAGTACAATCAGCAAAACACATTTCAAGTAACCTATCAGTAAAACTGCCCAGATATTGACCACTGCAGTAGATAAATCCAACTTTGCAGCCATTTCAAACAGAAATTCCACATAAACAAAACTGATTTTGAGCATAACAAACATTTTGATAGACCATTTTACTCTTTTTAAAACGATTTTCCCGTTTTGTTAAACGACAACATACTAGTTGCTATTTAAATGTTAACCTAAACAAACAATCTGTCAATAACGCTCATGTCACAAATAAGTATTTTTACCATGGTACTCACCCTTTTGCAACTTTTGACCCTTGAAAACACTATTTTACTGTATGTAAATCAGAGTAAAAAAAACTTTTTACTAGCTAGCTTCACCTCTGCTCGCTAGGTTAGTTAGCATTTAGCTCATAGCTCCGTTGCCTCTCTGTTATGATTTTAGACTTAGCTACTGTCTTCAAAAAAATATTTTTGAGGGTAAGTGAGCAAATTACCTGTAGTACCCGACAGATATTTTATCTAAACAACATGAAGTCATTTACTCAGAGTCAGACGAGACATGCAGCACTCTGCTAGCTCAGTTAGCTAGCATTTAGTTAGTAGCTCGTTTGCTTCTCTTTACCGATCTAAGATTTAGCCATTTTCATTTTTAATTTTGTCGGAAAGTGGGTAAATTACCTTTAGTTGAGGTCATTTCAACACCTACTCCTAGCCAGATATTTTAGCTTAACCACACAAAATCATGCTACATTGCTACATATACAACAATGTGCTAGCTAGGCTAGCTGGCATTTAGCGTCCAGCTCATTTGTCTCTCCATTATGATTTGAGATTAAGCCGTTGTCTTTTTTTAACTAGTTTTTGTAGAAAAGTGGGCAAATTACCTTAAGTCAAGGCTATTTTACTAGGTTGCCCTCTCTAGCCCCATATTTAAGCTCAACTACATGAAAATATTGCCAGAGTCAGTCACTAAATGTACAGCACTGTGCTAGCTAGACTACTTAACACATTTGCATCTCCATTACTTTTTTTAAAAGGGTTTGGATACTGTACTTTATATATATATATATATATATATATATATATATATATATATATATATATATATATATATATATATATATATATATATATATATATATATATATATATATATTTTTTTTTTTTTTTTTAATTTTATTTATTTATTTTTTTTAAAAGGGAACGTGGGCAAATTACCTTTAGTTAGGACCATTTAAAGTGCTTTTCCTAGCTAGCCAGATATTTTAGCTTAACCACATGAAATCAGTCCCCAAAAGTCAGATGCTACATACACAGCACTGACTAGTTAGGCTGGCTAGCATTTACTTCTGCGCCCCTCCATTATTATCTCTTTTTAATTCATATTTTTGGAGGTAAGTGGGCAAATTACGTTGAGTAAAGGCCACCTCAATGGCAATGGCTATTCCTCGCTAGCCAGATAATTTAGCTAACAGCATGGAATCAGTCCTCAGGAGTCAGACACTGCCATATACAGCACGCTGCTAGCTAGGTTATTTTACATTTAGCATGTAGCTCCTTTACTTCTACATTATTATTTCAGATTTAGCTACTGCATTTTTAAGATATTTAGTGGAAGAGTGAGCAATTTACCTTTTGTTTAAGGCTATCTTACAAGATATTCCTAGCTAACCAAAAATTTTAGCTCAATTCCATAAAATAATTCCACCAGAATCAGACGGACGTTACATATACAACACTCTGCTTGCTTGGCTACTTAGAATTTAGCTAGTAGCTACTTTGCCTCTCCATTTTGATTTGAAAATTAGCCACTGTCTTTTTTTAAAATATTATTTTGTGGAAAAGTGAGCAAATTACCTTGAGTTAAGGGTATCTCACAAGCTAGCCAAATATTTTAGAACTCATTCCCCAAGAGTCAGCCCTCTGCTAGCTAGGCTAATTAGACTTTAGCTCGTAGCTTCTTTGCCTCTCCATTGTGATCCAAGATTTAGCTACGGTGTTTTTCAAAATGCTATTTTCATGGGAAAGTAGGCAAATTACACTTACTTAAGGCTGTCTCAGTAGCTAGCACTAGTTGTCATTGCAGTTTGGCTTTTGTCTGTTTTTCAATTCTTTTAAACTTTCCCTTTTTTCAGAGATGAGAGATTAAAAAAAAAAAAGTCTGGTTTTAATTCAGTATTGGCTGATATGTAGCCTCTGAACGGCGTTGCAGTCCTGGTTTATCCTCCTTTATCCCATCTTTAGTCACAGAAATATTGTGGCTACAGAAGGAAAGAGGTTGTTTTCTGAGCATTACAAACAAAGTGACAGGCTACAGCAGCAGATGTACACAGACGAAGGGCCCACGGTCAGGACTCCTGAGGATATGAGCTCATCTGATGCTCATGGGTCCCAGGCAAAATAAATATTTTAGATATCCAGAGGGATATGAGCATCAGTGACTCCACATGAGCTCATAGCTATGTTTGTTTGTGTTCTGTTGGACTGCATTCTGCTTTGTTAAGCTTTCCTTTTCTGTGCAAGCACGGGCAGCATGCCCGTTTGCGTTTGTGTTTTCTGAGCCCAGATGTCTGCCTTCATTTGTGTACATGTGGGATGTCATTGTGTTGTGTTCTGCCTTGTCCTTAAAGAGGTCACAGAGTGGATCTAGAGTCTAGACACCAGCCTCTGACTGTCCTCGCTGTACTGACCAAACAGCCAGAGGAGATCATACGCCAGGTATAATCTGCTAATGACACGTATGAGTGTTATATAATGGCCGGTTCTAAAAATATAACAAGCATAGCGAAGGGTTTCTGTCATCTTCAAGTCATTTACCACATTAGAGAGACATTTTGATAGTATTTTTTAGACTTTGATATACAATATTATCATTGTATATGTTGTCCATTATACAGCAAAATTAAAATGTTCTCAGACAGAGCATAATACAGAAAAAACAAGCTTGGGGTGATTTTAAAAAGGTGTCGTCACATAGTTTGTCCAGCAGAGGAGCTCTACTGCTTATAATACTCAGCACTATTTGCAGTACATGTAGCAGAGCAGTCAATGGTACGGAGTCATGCGGTGCCTTCATGGTAATCTGCCAAAAAGTCGCAATGCGGACATTACTTTGGTCTACTGATGGAAATGATGTTGACAACTG
Organism: Amphiprion ocellaris; assembly: GCF_022539595.1. Lineage (NCBI taxonomy): Eukaryota > Metazoa > Chordata > Actinopteri > Pomacentridae > Amphiprion > Amphiprion ocellaris. The sequence continues at coordinate 4,869,952 of NC_072773.1, read as the reverse complement.
TATGTATATAAGATATACATATGTATAGCATATAAATGAATGTCATTTTTTCATTTCCTAGCATTTTCTACTGTCATTTCCCCCTTTTCAATAGAACTGTAACCTGCTATATGTACAGTATACATATATAAACAATAGATAACTCAGAAATTATTACTATTATTAACTATAATGCCCCCAGTAAAGGTGACACAAGGAAGGGAAATGCAAGATGTCATTAATCTCACTTCTAAACTTATTTCCAAAATGCAAAGATCCCTGACACATTAGTATTAACAAGTTCTCAAACATCTCAGTGTGATTAACATCAACTCCACTCATGTCCTCTATGCATAATTTAAACTCATGCTATCAGGAATGTGTTTCAGATTGACTGCATGTTGGATGTTATTAGACTTGCAGACAGCTACAGTCCATAAAATGCTTTGGTAGAAATCAATAAATGCATTTCTAATTCAAACTTGTGCTTTTTTGTTGTTCTGTTTTCATACAAACAGGAAGCCCCTGAGAAAGTATGTTGCAGTAATCTGATTAAAGTAGCCTTCAGCCAGTTCCAGACATATATGATACTGAATTGATTTAAGGGCTGAGTTTGCCGTGAGATTTCCAGCATTCAGGGTTGTAAAATATGAGTTAGTTCCATGGCAGATGCTATTAATTGCATTATGGGAACTGTAGGGTCCTGCACTTTAGTGTGGAACGTAAAAAATCTTTGTCAAAAACCTGAAATTGTGCCTCTTTATTGTGACGAGTTTTGTTTCCTTTTCTTTCTGCGAGTAGAACAACAGTAGAAAAAAATAAAAAATGCAAGGAGAGATGTGACTCTGCAGCTTTTTTGCCTAAATAAGGAGCTCGATGCCAGGAGCCACAGCGTGGACAGCAGCCATCAGGAACCCTCAGCCTTTGTGTGTGTTGCTGTGCGATTGTGTGTGCATGTTTTTTGTGCATGTTTGTGTGCGTCTGGTCAAGGGAGAATCTGAAGAATGCTCCTCAGCACCATAACAACCCTGCAGCCCCAGAGTCTTAATAACACCCCAATAAAAGAGCCCTATTAATGCAACACACACAATGTGGCACCAGCGAGCGTTTACCATTGAAAACAATGGAGTTAAATAGCTCAGGCCCCTGCAGACGCGTAATTTGCTTCCATTACACAGAAGCTTGTCGCAGCAATTTACAGGCTTAATTAAAATATAAAACTCATGACGACAGCGGTGGGGTTTACAGCAAAGAGAGACGAGAGTGAAAACATAAAGCAGAAAATAATTTGAGGGATCATTTTGTGGGTTCAACTGCTGCTGATCTTCATTCAGATCCGGCATGGAAGTAAAGTGAGGGCTGAGGAAGCTGGTAAAACATTCCCTGCAAAAGAAGTGGCCTATTGTTTCAAAGGAATTTGCCAAATAAACAAGAGACAAAACATGGGGCGGAGACAGCAAAAGGCCGACCAAGACACACTGAAATGTCTCAGGATGTGGAGGCTGAACTGGGCTCTCCGGCTGGTCTTTTGGCTCCCTCTAGTGATGATTTGTGATACTACATTTTTTACTTTTTCACTTTTGGAAGTCGAGCCCTTGTCCGGTCCTCTTTGCACATTTTCTTGTCTAATTGTTTACACTTCTTCTTTATATTTCTCTCCATTTTTATTCATTTCCTGAACGCAACAACTTTTATTTGATTTATTCGACAGCTTAACAATTACTATTGACCAGTAGGGTTATTTCATTTCACTGGGGAGCTAACTGTGGGGAAAATGGTTAAGATAAATCACACATAACCTCAATGTCCCCAGTCTGATTCCATTTGGTTTCCTTAAGTGATGTATTTCACTACAGATTTGTGGAACATTTCATTACACTTCTTCAAATTTAGAATATAGACATCCTGGACTTTTGATTCCACAGCTACACTTATTGCTTACTTTGCAGATTTTACATGCAAAACATATCAGGAACTTATCAAATACAACATGAAGCTTTACTAAAGAACCAAAAAGTGGCTGCAAATTACAACATAAACTAATGATGCGTTAAAAGCATTGTTTCAAGGTGTTAATACTTATTCTAAGCTTTAGAACACCAGAACCCACCTGTGGGCTTGAAAGGTGTGTTGTCTTTTTTTTTTTTTTTAAATCACCATAATTGCACTATTTATCAGAGTCAGAAATTGTAAAAATGGATATTATCAGATTTTCAAATTTAGGCTGGTCATTGAACTGTCTGTGAAATGCCATTCAGTCGGGCAGCTTAATAAAATTTTAGCTAAAATCGTAATATTTGTTCAAAATAACTTTCGTCTTCATATCTCATTTAAAAATTTGCACAAAAAAAAAAAAAAATCACCATGTGCTCTAATCAGATTCTACAACTGAGGAGCCATCAGTGAGTCTGCTGTGATTGACGGTTACATGATGAAAATTCAAGGACGTCTCGGCTGAACTGCAGGCAATGTTTACACAAAACAGTGAGGAGACAGGACAAACTAAAAATGTTAAAACTAAAATATCTATAGTATGTGGAGCCCCCATTTTTTCCAGTGGTGGTAATAACTGTGGGCATCGGAAAAAATGTTGTACAAGCCGATTCTAGGTTTTTTCCAGTTTTTGTACACTACCAGTCAAAAGTTTGGAGACACTTTCTCATTGACATGAATTAGAATGTGTCTCCAAACTTTTGACTGATTGTGTACATTCAATAATCAAAGGAATCAAACTTTTGTTTCTCATGACTGATGCTATTATCACAGTGTCAAAACATTTCTGAATTCTCTCTGCTTCTAGTCGTGGTTGAGAAGTGCAGGACTTTATACTGCAGTTAAAATGAGACCACAATGAGTAAGAAAAAAAACAAGCGTAAAAACACCCAGAAACTTGCTCAGGGTTCAGAGGGTTAAGGTCTTCACTGCAAAGGCATGATGTCACATGCCAGGAATTCATGTTACAACCGTGTACGTATGGGATTAAAAGTCACTGATGTAGAAGGAGAAAGAGCAAAGCAAAACACATCCTGAACCCTGAGCTGTGCCAGTATTGAAAGCAGCGAGCCAAATCCACAGGTGAGCTGGGTAATAGACCTAAATCCTGCACTGTTACTTCACAGTTTGCGTCAGGCCTTTGGCCAAAGACTACAGCGAGCACAACAACACTATAAGCTTCATTTCCTGGATCAGCTGAAGCACAAGAACCTCAGAGGGTGGAGTGTAAAGTTAAGGGGAACTGTGTTCCTCCAATAGTTCTGATAAGAATCAAGTAATGAGCCTGACAGATAAAGGAAAATATTTTAATGAGCTTTTGGTGCATGTCATCATCATGTTACACAGATAAACTGCTAAGTTTTAATATTAAGAGCATAGAGATCCTCCAGTGTTTATTATTAGAAGTTATATCACTTAGACGCATAATCGGTGAGATGAGCGTCGGCTTAGAGGCCTCCTCCCAGCCATATTTCTATTATTGCAGCAGCCTGAGATGCCCACGGTTTCTCATCATCACTCGCCACACCTCGTCAGCCGCAAGTCGAGCACAGCACAACTCAGCACAGGAAGTTTAACGCTGCAGGCAACAACCACTTGACAACCAGCGGCGTGCAGACAGAAAGTCAGGTGCACAGATTACTGTTATGGTTTTCCCCTCTAGTTCCTGCAGACAGTGGTGCCACTTGTTGTTGGCACTTGTTGGGTGAAAGTAGGCCGAGACGGGTCAAACAGGGACAGGTTTGATGTACATGTTTACGCCTCAGACTCTGACACCCACTTCCTTTTCTCGTCTCAAGGTTCTCACACGTCTTTTACCATCAAGATGTTTGGCGAACCAAAAAGATGCGACAAGTTATTGAAATCCCCAAACTATCGACTGAGCCATTTATACCAGATTCTGACTTTTAAATGCCTTGCTATGCTTTAAAATTTTAGAACCAAAACAGTAAAAATCCATTAAAAACTTACAGAAGTATATGTACAAACTTTTATTGCCTGTCAGAATTTACTTTGTCCCGTTTTACAGAATTTTAAAATCTGATCTAATGTGCTGATATCTGAGTAACTGAATTTGTTGTTCCATGTACAAAGGACTAAACTAAATCTTAAATTATACCTAGACTTTTAGATGCCTTTCAAACTGCAGTCACAGCTAATGAGACTGCTCGCTGCAAGCTAACAGACCAGCTTGAACAATGCCAGTTAAAAGACCCATAAAATTACATGAAAACCACTTGTTGACTGACTGTAATGGATTTCATATGAAAGTTTTAATGTACTTAATGAAGGATGAATTCACTAAATGGACTCTGTCATGCAAAAGAGCAAAAACACAACCTGCTTCAGTTGCGTCGACGTGGTTTTTGAACGACACATTTGGCCAAAAGTCAGTCCAGAATCAGATCCTAAACATTTTGTAAGAAACAAAAACAGCACAAAGTTATATAAAATCACAAGAACTACACAACAGTGGTACAAAACCAACTGCAATTAAGCACTCCAGCTAGTTACAACTGGTGCAATTAGCTTAATTAACTTTGTTTTTTAATATCTGAGTAACTGAGTTACTCCGTTAACTCGCACAAATAACACCGCATAAATAAGACAAAAGTTAAATCTTTCTGAACAAAACTATTCATTCTAAAAGCTGACTAGCCTAGCTTAGCAGATTAACATGTTTCACGCACTTTTAATTTATTAAGCTGCCTTTAAATCCCACATATTAATATATTTAAATCATGATTAATTTACTAAAATAACTGCTTTGTTAAAATGGTTGAGAGAACTGAAGACGAAACCCTTTAGATTTGAAACTGAGCTTAAGGACACAACGCAGAATGATACAGCAGCAACCAGCTGATCCCAAGGTAGCCCTGCTCTAAAACAAATCCGCATTTATCAACTATTTCACTCAAAATAGGATCAGAATTTATTAAATAAACATCAAGCTACATTGAAGAAGACTGAACCCTACAGATTGAGACTCTAGACTTATTAGGAAAACATTTACTGAAGTAACAAATAAAACAAGAGTTAAGGTTAATTTCTCATAGACTTAAATACAATTGCATGTATTTTTGCAATGAGAGGAGTCGCCCCCTGGTGGCTGTTAGAAAGAATACAGGTCTAAAATAGATCCTGAAGCCACATCCATCTTTTATACACAGCAAAAGATCTCTTTGGAATTCATGTAAGAACTGGTACAATCATTAAAAATCTGCAAACAAAAGGTTTTACAACTCCCATACCTGTTACAGAAACTTTCTGAGACAGAGTAAACATCCAAAGCCCACAATCTGAAAATAAACACAATTCTTGACTGGGTTTAAGATGAAGGCTGAACAAGAATGTTACGACCTCAGTGTGAAATCTCCTGCCAGAAAATGCTGGAAACAACTGGTTACATTCACTCTGAGAACAAAGAGGCACATTCCAGTCTTTTGATCTAATCACCGTAGAATTATCTATCACTACTTCACTGCAGTTTTACAAGGGAAAACCCTGCTGCAGCCATGGCAGTAACGAAAGCCTGCTTATTAGATTTACCTGATGCACAGATTGGTCCAGTCACTTGGACGTTTATTGCATCAACAGTCCCATTCCACAGGTCAGTGTGAACTGTACAAACCCTCACACACTACATCTGTGTGGTTTTAGGTTGCTTTCCCAAGACTTGTACACTTTTACTGCACTATGATAAATCAAAAACACAGATTATTCTTGGTTTCAGGAATCCTATAAAGACCAAGAATCCGACAGAACTACATCTCAAAGTGGACTCTCCTTTGACGTCACTACCCTCAAGCTCACTGATAACGGTGTAAGCAGAAAACATTGACTATATACACGACTGTTCAAAAGTTTGGGGTCACTTAGAAATGGCCTTGACAGAAGACAGAGGTTTTTGGATGTAAATGAAAGAAACATGAAACTAAAACAACCATCTTTAAAGAGGAGAGGCTCTCCAACACCATTTATCAGGTACTTACATGCAGTCTTAAGGCGCACTACCGTTCAAAAGATTGGGGTCACCAAGAAATGTCCTTATTTTTGAAATAAAAGCATTTTTTTTCCAATGAAGATAACATTAAACGAATCAGAAATCCAGTCTAGACTGTTAATGTGGTAAATTACTATTCTAGCTGGAAACCGCTGATTTTTAATGGAATATCTCCATAGGGGTACAGAGGAACATTTCCAGCAACCATCACTCCTGTGTTCTAATGCTACATTGTGTTAGCTAATGGTGTTGAAAGACTCGATGATTAGAAAATCCTTGTGCAATTATGTTAGCACATGGATAAAAGTGTGAGTTTTCATGGAAAACATTAAATTGACTGGGTGACCCCAAACTTTTGAACAGTAGTGTAAATAAAGAATGAAATGTCTCCCTATGTTGCCCCCTATTAGCTGGTTGCAGTATAGGTCATAGGCCTTGCTTTATGTCAGCAGATGGGACATGAGCCAAACTAACAAATCAAAGTACACAACCATTCAAAAGTTGTTGATTTTCCTTTAAAAATCAGCCGTTTCCAGCTAGAATAGTCACTTACCACATTAACAATGTCTAGACTGGATTTCTGATTCATTTAATGTTATCTTGATTAAAAAAAAGACATTTCTAAATTCCCCCAAACTTTTGAACGATAGTGTACATCTCGGATAAATTTCACTGAAATACGGTTTCTGTCATATTAAGTACTTTGTCTTATGTTGAGGTTTGCTCAAGGCTTCATTTTTCTGATCAGTTTGTTTCTGATTAGTTATTTGACCCTAGAATAATAGCATATGTTCTAGGGCTCTGTGATCTAGACGTTAGTTTATTGCTGTAAAATGTTAATTGATAATTACTGATCACTTTTAAAGACATATTAAGAAAATAGCTTTATTTTTAATCACCCACTTTTGCCTATTTGTCATGGTACCCAGGTAATTATTTTAATGTTAACACAATAACAAAAACACATAAATAAGTACATTTAAGCACACAGATATGAAAAATAGGATAAAGACATGATCTTATATACATACACATTAAATATAAATAGGAAGTAAAACCTACAGCTGCACGAAGGGGAGTTCTGCAGACACAGATAGGCAGCTGCAGACTAGCATGCCTCGGGAGACCTGCACAGAAGTCAGATTATCAAGGTGTGAAAGGCCATTTATGAGCCAGATATGGAGCATGTCTGGTATTTGTTCATGCAACCAAACTTTGCATAATCATATTTTTCTTTAATGGAAGTGTAAATCTGATGAATTCAAATGACACTAGTGATTATTCTATCAAATAGCAGTATGTCATCAAGATTAGCAGTTTCTCTGAATAAAATAGTTGGCAAGGCACTTACTCAGGAATTGTAAATAAAAATGTGTAAGAACTGTTCCTTTTCCCTTAACCATGTGGTGCAAATGCAAACGTAAACTGTACTAGTTTAAAAATCAACTTTCAGTGTTAGCTTCACCCAGGACTAGAAGTGAAAGCTCTACCTCAATCTGAACTCTTGATGTATCTGACTGCACACTTGATACCTTAAATATTTATCAGTTTTATACAAAGTGCTCTTCAAAGTGAAAAATGTAAAGAGGTTTTTGTATGTCTTACACGTTTCATACAGAGTTTTACATATGTAGTTCTTACTCTCAGAAGTAAAAGAACATTGAGGAACCTTTTGGGGCTCATCAGTATTGTCCAGGAAGGGTTACTGAATTCAAAATGGTGCTTCAAGGAACCACTTAGAAAGGTTCTTCAAGGACTCACTTTGTAGTGTTCCATATAAGTATTACAGTGCGTTTTTTACCCCAAAAATGAGAAAAAATGTGTTTTGTCATTTGAAAGTCATAATCCCAATTTGTCCAAATATACAAAACCAGTCAATAGAACTTACATTTGGTTATTGTTGTACAAAAAGTAAAACTATAACCTAAACCAATATTTTTGTATGTTTTTTTTTTTTTTAACTGTTAGTGATGAAACGACTCACCATTTGTCTTATATTGGACTAATACGAGGCATGATAATGGGGTCAGCCATGTTGTTCCTTTATGACTGCATGAACGAAATTGATTCCACTATATACATGTTAAAATACACACAATTGCAATAAAAACACATTTTAAAAATCAAGTTAACTTTAAATGCAAGTGTAAAGTGCCAAGAAGGCACACCCATAACTCTACAAAAAAAAAAAAAAAAAAAATCAGCAACCTGCTCCCTCAGTTGAGCTGTTAAAGGTTCCACCAGGAACCCTAAAAGGAAGCAAAGTTCCCCAGAGTTCCTTGAGGTTCTCCGAGTTCTGCGAGAGTAGCTCTTTTGTTTTATTATCTGCCGCTGTACAAAGCTGTAAAATCTGCACCACTGCACAAGACAAATTGCCCTCCGGGGACATACAGGTGAATTAAATATTGTCTCATTAATTCCATGTCATATAAATCTGAGCCTTTGCAGAATAACAATAGTAGATTTACATTTCCCCGATGTTTCTACATACTTATGCTGAGTTACTGTTCAGTGTACGAGCTTTACTTGTAACTGAGTGTAACAGCCAGACAGGGTCACTGAAGGATGTGGATCCTTCTTCGACCACTGTTCTGAACATGGACCGAGGGACCCGCCTGCTCCTGCGGTGTGAGACTCGCTCCGGGCGGCTGAGGGCGCAAGCGGCCACCGCTCGTCCCCTCCGGTGAAAAAAAAAAAAAAAAAAACTTCAGTCAGTGTCCGTGTATTACCTTATTTGGTGTGGAGCCCCTAATTATAACACCGGGGAGATGCTGCTGCCGTGCACGAGGACGACTATGCTCGTGCGCGACAGCCCATAAACAAACTTTAGGAGCTCCACATCCATCTGAAGAGGCGCGTAAAACCAGCTTTCACAGACATAAGGAAAGGTTGGGGAGGTTTTACGCACTGCGACCCTCCGGTTCCATCTAAGCTTCACACCGGAGCGCAGCCGCAACCGCAAACAAACCAACCCAGAGAATCCACACGCGGAGCGGCATCACTCCCACTCCCACCCACGAGCCCACGGGAGACTCACCTGAGCGTGGCAGCCTGTGATCCTGAAGTGTGCGTCCTGCGTCTCTCCGGTCCGTTTGCTCAGTGCGCGCAGCAGCTTCTGCGGTCTCAGCGGGTTGTGTGTTGGTGTGTGTGTTGCTGCACCGAGGTCCTCCCTCCCCACGCGCAGTCCCGGTGGGGGGAAATAACGGGTGTACCGGTTGTGGTGGTGGCGCAAAAGGAAAAGTAAAGAGCTAGTCCCTCCGCTCTTTTACGCTTTTCTACCTCCGTCTCTCTCTCTCTCCGTGGACTCACCGTGAGAGCCTTAATTGGTAAACGGCTAAAGCTGCGGAGGCTCTGGGGGTGTTGCCCTCTTTCTCTCTCTCTCTTTCCCCTCTCTCTCTCTCTCTCTTTTTAACTTAGGTGACGTCATGACCGCGCCTTCAGGATTTTAAAGGTATGATGTCACCAGCTCCCATCACTAACATCTTTATTTCACCCCGAGGTGTGTGTGTGTGTGTGTGTGTGTGTGTGTGTGTGTGTGTGTGTGTGTGTATGTATGTGTGTGTGTGGACATCATCTATCCTGTCTCTGTATGAGTCTTTCCTGTTATCTGTTATTGTTCAGACAGATTGTCAATCCCTGCTCTGACTCAATGTGTGTGTGTGTGTGTGTGTGTGTCTGTGTGTGTGTCTGTGTGTGTGTGTGTGTGTGTGTGTGTGTGCACGCTCTCCAGCTGAGCATTGGCTCAGGAAACAGGAATGTGCGGCCTCTGCTGTGCCCTCTACTTACAGTTCATCAGTCTGGAGATGAGGGGAGGAGTGATGGGGAGGAGAATAAGGAGAGATCACAGGCTGCATATCTCTATAACTACATTATAGTGTTTCCTAACGAACCGTGAAAAGTCCCCTGGAGTCTCAGCTAGAGCCTCGCAGCTTCATGAGCCAATGAGAATCTTACTGAGCTGCTACGTTCCAGCTAACAAACCCGGGGCTTTGAGTTCAGCCATTTTAAGCAGCTGCCTTACAGTCCACCAGGTGGATTTACCTTCTAAAGCTGCTTCTGCAAACTCTAAAATCTCTCGGCCACAAAGCAAATACAGCAAAAGTTCTGCTGTTGGCTGCAAGAGTGAACACAAGAGTCTTCATGCATCCCCAGCATCTGAGGAGCTATAGATCCAGTGGATTAATTGTATTTTTGATGACCAAATCACCACAGTAATAGTAAAATCTATCATGTTAATGCGTTGTGCTAACGCTACCATTAGCATAGAACATATGACCTCAGATCCGAGCTCGGTTGAAACTGTAAAGCTGAGAGACATTAACCCTCCTGTTGTCGTCATTTACGGGCACCAAAACATTTTGTTTCCTTGTCTGAAAAAAATCCAAAAAATCTGCAAAAAAAATCCCCAAATTTCTGAAAATTTGCAAAACCTTCAGGAAGGGAACTCCAATAATCCCCTAAAAGTTTTATCCCCCAAATTTGGCAAGAAAATTCTTGTAAATATTTTCAAAAAATGAGTAAAAATCTTACAAAAAAAATCCTAAAAATATCTAAAGTCATTCCATATATATCAGTAAAACTTCTAATATTTTCTTTAACAACATTCAAATAAAAATAAACCAAAATCCAGCAGATTTTGGTTGATTTTTCCACTGGATTTTGGTTGATTTTTATGTGAATGTTCTTAAGAAACATTTTTAACATTTCTTTTTTTCCACCACAAAATGTTCAAAGATTTCCCAAAAATGTTGAAAATGTGGACTTCAGAAGTTTCACTATGAAAATATTTTTTTTGTCACATTTTCAAACTTTAAAATGGGTCAATTTTGACCCACAGAACAACACGAGGGTTAAGAGATCGTGGAAACTTCTTATATTTTAAACCAATGAACAAGGACTGGGTGGGTTTTAGTAGGATGAAATAGAGACTAAAACGTAGCCCATCAAGAATAATCAGCAGACACTTCATTGTCATTTCCAGTCTGCAGATGAACACTGCTAAAAAACTCATCAAATGTGCTGCTGGCTGCAAGAGTGAACACAAGAGTCTTCATGCACTCCCAGCATCTGAGGAGCTATAGATCCAGTGGATTAATTGTATTTTTGATGCCCAGATCAACACAACAGTAGTAAAATCTATCATGTCAGTGCATTGTGCTAAGGCTACCGTTAACTTAGAACATATGACCCCTGATCTGAGCTAGTTGAAACTGTAAAGCTGAGGGACATTAAGATGTGATGGTGGAAACTTACATTTGAAACCAATAAACAAGGCCTGGGTGGGCTGTGATAGTATAAAACATACTTCATTAAGAATAATCAGCAGACTCTTCATTGTCATTTCCAATCTACATATGAGCACCGCTAAAAACTCACCAAATGTTCTGTTGTTGGCTGCAAGAGTGAACACAGCAGTTTTCATGCATTCCCAGCAGCTGAGGAACTGTAGATCCAGTGGATTCCTTGTGTTTCTGATGCCCAAATCACCACAATAATAGTAAATTCTATCATGTTAGTGCGTTGAACAACTTAATGTTGCTAACGTTATCAGTTAGCTTTGATTGTATGACCCCAGATCTGAGCTCTGTTGAAACTGCAAAGCTGAGGGACTTTAAGGTGGTGGAAACTTTAATTTGAAATCAGTAAACAAGGACTGGGTGGGTTTTAGTAGTATGAAATAAAGACTAAAACACAGAACATTAAGAATAACCAGTGGACACTTTATCGTCATTTCCAATCTGCATATGAGCACCGCTAAAAACTGACCAAATGTTCTGCTGTTTCCCACAAGAGTGAACACAGCAGTCTTCATGCACTCCCAGCATCTGAGGAGCTATAGATCCAGTGGATTCCTTGTATTTTTGATGCCCAAATCACCACAATAATAGTAAAATCTATCATGTTCATGTGTTGAACGACTGATATTGCTAACGTTATCAGTTAGCTGTCAGGCCCGATGCTGCAGGCTCCAGATAGTACTCTCCACTCCCCCCGCCCTTTCTGTTGCTCATAGGTGTGCTTGGCAGCAGGTGTGGGTAATCAGCATCAGCAGACGCACGAGCAGGTGGAATTGGGCCAATCAGAATCATCTCTGCTACAATAAAGACTGACTCCACTCACCACTCATTGCTGGACTGTGAATGACTCCCAGTTAGATCTGTGCACCGTTCTCTCCACCCTCTGGTTCTTGTGAACTCTTGGTAACTTATGTTTGTTCTCTCCTAGTCTGGATGCCTACCTGCTCATGTACATTCTGTCCCTCGTCTTCCTGGATCCTGTGGTTATTGGCAGTTCTCCGTCACTCTGCACCCCACCCAGCCTGCCACCACTTCATGCTGTCCAGCCCTTCTGGAAACCCCTCACCTGGTCCACTACCACCACTACCTCCTTCCCTCTGCCCCCCCACACCCAGCCTGTCGCCACAGTCTCCAGCCACCATATTCCTCTCCAGCTACACAACAGCCCTCCTCGCTGCCCAGCATGTACCACCTCAGCTAGAAGGCTCTCTGGTTTTCCTGGTCCCATTCCCCTCAATTCTGTCAGCTAAGTCTCAGTCTCGGCATTCCAGACTAGAGTCGCGTTCTTATTATTTGTATTTATAGTTATCTTCATAGTATTCTGTATAGTTATAGTCCTCAGGTTAGCATTCTGATCGAAGTATTGTGTAATCCAAGTTTTTCTACCTAGTGTGTGTAATCACTCTTCTGTATTATAGTTCTGGTATTTTTGGCCTCGTAATATTGCTCATTGAATTATTCTAGATTTGTATTCTGAGTGAGTTCCTATTTCCGTATTCCAGTTTGTTTCTGATTGAATGCTATCACTCTTCTGGATTGGTTGTTCCTGTTCTTGCTTGGAGTTCTGTATTGTTATACTTGCCTGCCTAGGTATTACCTTCCGTGGGTTAGTTTGTTCCTGCATTAAGTGCCCTGCCAGTCCACTAGGGGCTCTCCTGAGCTATTCTTGTTGGTATGTTTTTGTATTCCACTTCCAGTTGTAGTGTTCCTGTTAGTTTTATAGTTTTGTAATTTTGTATTCTGTCTTTTGCAAAATAAGTCTTTATTCTACAGTTCTGTTCTCCATCTCTTTCTCTGCGCTTGAGCCTTTTGAAACCGTAACATTAGCTTTAATTGTATGACCCCAGATCCAAGTTCTGTTGAGGCTGTAAAGCTGAGGGACATCAAGAAGTGGTGGGAACTTTAATTTGAAACCAGTAAACATGGCCTGGGTGGATTGTGAAACTGTGAAATAGAGAATAAAAAACACCCCATTAAGTATAATCAGATGACCACATGTTCTGCTGTTGGCTGCAAGAGTGAACACAAGAGTCTTCATGCACCCCCAGCATCTGGGGAACTGAAAACCCAGTAGATTATGTTTATTAGTGATAATGTTACCACAACAATGAAGGTTAGCAAGTATCTTCATGCACTCCACGTCTGAGAAGTTATAAATCCAGTGGATTTATAGCTTCTGGAGAACTCCATGATTAACCTTAGTAGTAACCGATGCAGAGAGAGTCTTCTTCCTGAAGGGGGCATGGACACTGAAACAACCAGTTTAGAATAGGACTAAAAACAGAAGTTATGGTGGTGAAGTCAACCATCTTTGTGGTATTTTGGGATGAAAAACTTGGAACTGTCATTAAATTGCTGAAATGACACAATATGAGACCTTCAAAGCGTCTGGGATTGTCACTTACAGTCTTTATGCTAGGCTTAGCAGCTCCTGGCTTCACATTTACAGCACATACGTAAAGGGAACTGACCTCAGCCAACCTTTAGAAGTGCCAAAAGTGTATTTTAAAACAAGGTCCTATTTGTTTGATCTGGGTTATGATGACATTTATGGGGCCTCCTAAAAAATGTTGCGACCAGCTCACATAGCTTCTGTGTGAGAGAGGAGGCAGCAGTATGGAAGGGAAGTGGAGGATGAAGGAGAAAAGACGAAGAGAAGGTTTTAGAGCGAGAAGAAAGAAGGAGATGGATTTTATTTACCCTCAGCTAGTCCCTTAAAGTCACAAAGTTCTATTTGAGAGTGTGTTTGAAGCAGCATGTATTAATCAGAGGCAGATGTGTGCCGCTGTGAGTCCGTCCAGTCGGTCAGTGACATCATGCCTGTGCAGCTTGTTGAAGTTACCTCACTAAAGGTTTATCTTTTGGCGTAAACACACGCAGGCGAGAATGCGTTTTTAGGTAACTGAGTGGAAGACAAACAAAGCAAAACACATAAACACGAGCATTGTGACAAAAATCAATGCACATCACTGCCTTTGTTATGCAGGTGACACTCTGATCTGTAGGTTTTGAAGAGTGACAAGAGTTGACCTCTGAGCTGTGAGTGAAGCAAAACAATCAAGTTTCTACAGCACATTTAAAATGGCATCCTTAGAGCCAAAGAGCTTCCAGTAAAGAAAGATTCTCAAATTTAAATGCATTTGGGATGCTACAGTGTCACATTATTATTATTATTATTATTATTATTATTATTATTATTATTATTATTATTATTATTATCATCATCATCAAATTTATTCTTTTACTTTATTTTGTTAGTCATTTTATTCTCTTTTATTTATTTTTACTACTATAATTATTAATATTTATAGCCCTGTGCTTTTGCCCTCTATATTTTTTTATTCCATTTGCTCCTTACCTTACTTTGATTTTTTTTTTTGTTTTGTTTTGTTTATGTGGTGTTTTGTTGATTAATTTTGAAAATTTTTACCATGTTTAACTATGTTTCTATGCTTTTGCCTCTCTGGTCTCTCTGTTTTTGAAATGTGCTATATAAACAATTATTATGATGATGATGATGATGATGATGATTGTCTGGTTTTAATGTCAAATTTATTCTTTTATTTTTAAAATTTTCTTGTCCATTTTATTCTGTTTTACCCAGCTTATTTACAAGTTTATTTTATTTATTTACTGTTAATCAAATAATTAGTTTTTTTAAAATTATTTTTCTTTACCTTACTTGGATATGGCATTTTTTTTTTAGTTTATCTGGTGTTGTATTGATTAATAATTTTTATTTATTTTTTTTACTATATTTAACTCTTTTTTTTTACGCTTTTGACTCTGGTCCTCTTGTCCCTCTGTTTTTGAAATGTGCTATATAAACAATTATTATGATTATGATTATTATGATTATCTTGATTATGATGTTATGATGATGAGGATGATGATGAAGATGATTATTATTATTATTATTATGTAATGATGATGAAGAAGATGATGATGGTTATTATTGTTATTATTATTATTATTATTATTATTATTATTATTATTATTATTATTATTATTATGTGAGCTAACCTGACTATATTAGATATTAAGGTAAAGACTCTAGAATTTTACATATAATACAAATTAACTTAACTTGGAGGTGAAGGTTAAGAACCTGCAGTGTTCCACGCTAGAAAAAAAACAACTGGCTAATTTAGGATCCCATATGAGGAACTGGAAAACATTGGTGTGGAGAGGAACGTCTAATGTCCTGTTTGTCCTGCCACCACCATGGATGAGTGTCAGAAAATGGAAAGAAGCCATGATTAGATGTTGGTTATATTCCATTAAAGTAATCTGGAATAATTAATTAATTAGTTTATTTATTTATTTGGACGGGACAGCGCATATTATTGAATGTACAATCTCATAAGTTTACACAAGGTTGTAGTAAATAAGCCAGATTTAGCAAAAGTGCTGATTTCCATCCGTGCACATTTGTTTCCTGAACCATTCCATGAAGTCGACTCTTTAAAAAAATAAAAGAGTTTTGTTGTTTTGAATCCATGAAGATAGGACACAAATGCACCTGAACGTCATGCTGAAGACGTGTTTGGTGCCTCTGAGAGCACCGCATTGTTACACATTATGAAATGTTTCAAGCTGCCTGTAGAATGAGTTTTATAGGATATTTATATCAATGAAACTGGAATAAATCCTGTGGTAAAGTGTTGTTAGAAACACGACATCACATGTGGACTTCTGGTGTGTTTGAGGTACATTTCCACTTGTTTCCCGAAGCCTGGTGTGAGTGTGAAGTCTTATTTATCAAAAGGAAGCTTAAACGGGATTTGTTCCAATCCAGTGAAGACTTTTAGCTGCAGCAAGTTGGCAACTGAAAGCTGCATCTGTGTTTTCTGTCCGACTTCCTTGCAAATCAGCAGATTTACTCATTTTGTTCATTTTTGTCTAATCATAACTGACTTTATCAGTCCACTCCCTAAGCCAGTGTTGAGTCTCAGTCATCATGTTCCATTAAATCTGTTGCATATTTTCATGTGATTGCATCTCCTGAGTGATGTCTATTTAAATTGTAGCTTCTAAGGATATACTGGTCAAATTTGTCTTTTCTTTATCTTATAATCTTCATAATTACTAAGAAAGTGATTATTTGGTTAAGTTCACATACCTTTCTGATTTAGCAGCATACTGCAGGCTGCTTTTGAATAATTTCTCCATTATTTGGTTCTGCATGTGTTACATAACAACGAGATCTCAGGACAAGACAACACGAATGCCTGCTCTGACTTCCTTCAAGTAAAGCAGAGCTTGAAAGCTGACGGTCGAGAGCCGAAAGTGTGATTATGAGAAAGAACGAGAGATTCTTTATTCCCATAAATGATACGAAAACTGAACAAGCCGTCTAAGCCTCTGCAAAACTTGTTCCCAGCTGCATTGCTAAAGAGCTATTTTTTCTCCTCCTTGTATGAGATGGATCATTTTGACCTTTGCAGCTAACAGCTAGACAGGCAAAAAATGATAATAACCCTGATGAAGAGGGTGCAACAGAGCGATGCCTCACAAACGTCGAAATGTGGAGGATGAGCCTTGTGTAAAGCACAAAGAGGGACGTGCAAGAGCAGAGAAACCCACAAAGAGAGTTTCACAGAAAGTAGTTAAAAATCAGGGAGTCAGAGTCCAGCTGACAACCTCATAACAACGCTTCCCTCTGTTAGCCAGTTAAGGAGCTAAAGTGGTAAATTGTTTAACTGAAAATGACGGAGTAGGCCGTCTCAGATGGTCCGCTCGCTTTTGTTCCGCACACAAACACACACATGACGCAGCTAAATTTAAACACGCGTGCTGATACTGTACACATGAAGTCATGGCTGACATGGGACCCGTGCACTCAGATTAGACCCATAAACAGCACATTAAAACCCACTTGCAGGTAATTAAGCAAATATGTGTCTTGACACGCATTCCTCACTCACTCATCCACGCCTCTGGAATCAAAGGAGCTCACACATGCACATAAAAGTGGCTCCCATATGACAAAGTGAAGTAAATATGGAACAAATGCTACTCATTAATTGGAGTGAAGTCCATACTTAGATATGGAACGGCTTTAATGACCAGCTGAAGAGGAGCAGTGCACTGAAAAATGAGTTTTATTGATGTAATTTTATGAACAATGCATTTTTATTTTACATTTTTATTCAGTTTTGTGAAATTATATATGCTAACTAGTAAATCACAGAAAAAATAGTTAATTTGCATGCTAAATGTAAAAAAGGCCAAAATTGTACATAATGTCCATATCAATAGTTTGTTCTTTCACAGTGTCAGACCATAAAATTATACTATTTTACATTGTTTGATACCTAAAAAAAACAACATTATTTTACAAATACTTGCCATTATTTTCACATTTTAATTTTTTTTAGTCATTTTTTTGCTGCCAGATTTTTTACTGTTTTTATTTTACTGCATTTTCTAACAATCTTTTTAATGTTCTATGTGCAACTTGTGAGCAATAAGCAGCTGCCTCTCAGTCCACCAGGTTTATTTACATTCTACTAAATACACCAAATATTCTGCTGCTGGCTGTAAGAGTGAACACAAGAGTCTCCATGCACTCCCAGCATCTATAAAACTAGAGAGCCACGGGGGATTATTTTTATTTTTGATTGCAATGTAACCACAACAACGGGAAAATATTTAGTGTTGGAATGTTGTACAGATAATGTGGCTAACATTAGCATTAGCTTTGATCCTATGCTCAGGTTAGAGCTCTGTGGAAACTGTAAATGGTGGAAGCCTTAATTTGAAGCTAATAAACAGGGACTGGACGGGTTACTGTGTTTACGTGTCATCTGTCATACTTAAGTTCAACCTAAACTCAGCTGCTGTTAGCTTCTCTCCTGCTGTCTGTGCTCACATAATCTGTATTTTAATACAACTGAATTACCAATGAAGCTGTTTTCAGTTATATATTTTCTTGTTTCTGTTATCAGACAGAAGGACAAAATCAAAAACCAGAAAAGCACTCAGAGAACGCTGTTCATTCCCCCATATGGCATTGTCAGAAATGCAGCATTTTTAAAAATAAATGCAGCATTTGTTTATTAGTTATTGATGATCAGAAATCACAGCAACATAGAATGTGGCCATTTAATCTAGATGTACCCACAAACAAAATGACCTTGCGCTGAGCACAGGCATGTGTTATGCATGTCTATGTTATGTACAGATACCAAATTGCATGACCTAAATATGTAGCAGGCGGCAGGAATTGATGGGACTCAGAAACACCCCCACAATTTAATCAGTTGTTCCTTGTATGATTTCCTATGGATAAGTCCCAATAAGTCCACAGTGGTGGATTTGTAGTAGGATCACAATCATGTGATTGTCAGCAGGCAGCTGACGTAGTGTTCACTTGTTGTCATGGTTACAGTGATGCCGTGCTGCTATCTCGCAATGATAAAGAAATCTTTAACAAATCCATGGATCCAGACTATAAGCCGCATCACTGCCAAAATCTAATCACTTGGTCTTTGTGTCATTTCTGACCTTCCCTGAAAATTGAATCCAAATCCATTAGTCTGTTTTTGAGAAATGTTGCTAACAGACAGACAGACAGACAAACCAATGCCTATTGTCACATAACTCTGCTGTGTTCTTTGGCAGAGTAATTAAAGGCATGCTAATAAAACTGATTAGCAGAATGTCATAATGGTCATTTCATTCACTTCTTCTAAAGTTCTGTATGATCTGCAGCATCGTCTCACAAACTCACCAAACACACGAGTTAAAAGCAGCACCTGTGCTGTGAATTCTGTGATATTTCCATGTAAAATGATCACTCAATGGGGAAAACACCCATGCAAAACTGCAATTAAAGCTCTGTGCAGCCTCCTGCAGAAGCAGCCAGACAAGGACAGAACAAGAGTTCATTGTCATTACAGCACAAACCACCACTTAAGACCTCCTGCACCTGCACATACACTCCATTAACACACTTAATATGTGGTATCAACTGTGACCACAGGCACAGTAAACTGTACTGAAGTCATAAAGCGAAGTCAGAGTATAATCACTGTGACTCACTGAGCAGCAGACTCTGATGTCTGAGTCACACACACTGTGGACGTCAGAAGTAAAGGAATAATGGGATGTTCACGTGTGTGTGTGTGTGTGCGTGTGCGTGTGTGTGTGTGTGTGTGTGTGTGTGTGTGTGTGTGTGTGTGTGTGTGTGTGTGTGTGTGTGTGTGTGTGTGTGTCTGTATTATGGTGGATGTACAAGTTTGGGGTCCACCAAGAAATGTCCTTATTTTTGAAAGAAAAGCAGTTTTTTTCAATGAAGATAACATTCAATTAATCATAAATCCAGTGTAGACATTGATAATGTGGTAAATGACTATTCTAGCTGGAAACAGCTGATTTTTAATGGAATATCTCCATAGGGGTACAGAGGAACATTTCCAGCAACCATCACTCCTGTGTTCTAATGCTACATTGTGTTAGCTTATTGTGTTGAAAGGCTGATTGATGATTAGAAAACCTTTGTGCAGTTATGTTAGCACATGAATAAAAGTGTGAACTTTCATGGAAAACTTGACATTGTGTGTGCGTGACCCCAAACTTTTGACCAGTAGTGTACATGTGTGTACAACACGTGTGTGTGTCTGAGGGGGTTTAGTGTCTTGCATGTATGTGTGGTGTAAGTCATGGAAAGTGTGTTATCATCTCCAGTAGGGGTTTCCTTCTGGGAAAGCCCTCTGCATATACATGTGTGTGTGTGTGTGTGTGTGTGTGTGTGTGTGTGTGTGTGTGTGTGTGTGTGTGTGTGTGTGTGTGTGTGTGTGTGTGTGTGTGTGTGTGTGTGTGTGTGTGTGTGTGTGTGTGTGTGTGTGTGTGTGTGTGTGTCTTTGTGTGTGTGTCTCTGTGTTTGTGTGTGTCTTTGTGTGTGTGCGTTGGTGGAAAATGTGGGTCTGTTTTTTTTCCTGTGTATTCCCACACTGTACTAATCACACCATGTCTGCTCTTTCAACCAGTCTGGGGATGAAATCATTGATACACTCACATGTCTAACACATGTGTGAGTCTATTGTGTAGATGTGTGTGTCTGAATGCTAGCTACAGTCAAACCAGCTGGTCAGGTCCAAAGGAACAGCGAGGTGACTGAACACAAAACAGAAACGTGACATCATCTGGTGTATTTAAAGAACCAATAAAGTACACAGGTTACAACAGAAAAAGACAAATGAATACTGTGAACTTGAGGTATGATTTTCAACTCCTCAGATATCTGAATATTTCTTTTCCAGATAGGGAAAATTGCTCTCATCCCCTTTAATCCCACAACAAACCGCGATTACAGTTTAAAACAAAAACATAGACATTAGGCGCATTTTAATCGACTTTTTTTCAATGCTGACTTGAAATTTGCACACGAAAAGACAACCTAATTAGAAATGCAGATAAAAGTTCTTACAAAAATAGATGATAATGTCAATAAAACCACTAAAATTATATTTTTTCCCTACACCCTTATTGACAATCCATATAAAAAATCTGTTTCACAAAAGAGACAACGTATATGTCATGGTCTTGGGCTTTGTTCAGTTTAATTCCCATTTTATTTTGAAAAGATTTCTGTCCCATTTTCGTGTTTGGCCTGAATTCTTCTCCCACCTTTGGTTTGTACATTTAGTTTTTGACACCTTTCCTGTTTTTTTCTAGCTTCAGGGTTGTATTTTTAAAAAAAAAAAAAATTTTCTAGTCTTTGCTAGCAGCTTCTGCTTCTGATTCATCTCGACTGTGGTTTCTTTTTGTATCAGCTTTTAAATAACCTTTTGCTTTTTAAATACCTGCCACTGGTGTCTGTATTTGTGTCTTCTACTCATCAACGCATGGCAATATATAAAACTCCACAATAAAACAAAAAAACATCCAAAACCATCTGTCCGATCCACAACATTCTTTAAGATGCAGTTAGATTTATTAGTAACTTCCTCCCATTACTGTATGTAAAGCAAATAGTAATGCCATATATTGTTTATAACATTTACTTAACTAGAGCCCTTTTATTGTTATGTCATGTCACTGTGCCTTCCTCTTTTTCAATAGTTTAATTAGTTCCAACTGCAGAATTAGCAGCACCAGATGTTCATCTCAACAATTACAGTTACAATCTGGACCACATTTGGTTGACTCACTCACACCACTACAGAGCTCAGATCCTAAAGTTCCCACATTATTCCCCGAGTCTCCAGAGTGTCTTACATTCAAAATACCACAAAGATGGTTATTATTATTATTATTATTATTAATATTATTATTATTATTATTATTATTATTATTATTATTATTATTATTATTATTATTATTATTATTATTATTATTTTACCAATTCTCTATAAGTCCTGGTTTTATTCCTGTTCTGAATATGTTGTTTCAGTGTAGCTTAAAACTGAACTGTTGATGGCCACTGTTAGAAGGTTTTTATATTTTTCATTAATAGTTGTACTGTGAACTGTGTTAACCCTGATTGTGATATATGATGTTTTATGCGTTTACCACACTCATTATATTTTTCTACTCTTTCTACTTTTCTACGAGAATATATCCACACCCACATTCATTTTACTCACTCCCATTTTGGGTCTATTTGCATATCATTATCCTGTAACCCACCTGTATAAATAAAGAATGACAGGGACCACCTCTTTGTAACTTACACTAGAAGTGTCTCGTTGCACTGAGTGGGTTACCCTTGCTGCAAGTACAGAGAAGCCTCCGTGTCGTTCATCACAGCGAGCGGTTCCTGGTTGGAGAGTGAGCCGCCTAAGAGCGCTCCTCTCTGACAGCCACGCCCCCTTCAGGAAGAAGACTGTCTCTGAGTCTGTGATCGACAATGTAGAGCAAAACCGCAAAGTAGAAAAAACATTGCTAACCTTGTATTCGGAGCAGTCTAAAGCCTGAAACCCATTTTTACCAATGTTCTATGAGTACAAACATGATGCGAACAAAAAATTTTAGTTAGGACATTTGGGCTTCAAAAGTTTTGAAAAATAAACCTTCTCTTCTACAATTTTCTGCTCCATATTCATCAATAATAGGTAATAAACTATCAAAGGCTTGATTGGCTCAGCTTCCACATCAATGGTAGCATTTTTATTCCATGTTTTCTGTGTTGTCTGCTAACCCTACTCTAATCACAGTAACAGGGTTGCTAATCCATGCTAATGTGATCTTTTTCTCAGCAGTAGAAGCTAGATATTTAGCTGCTGTTACTGCTGACCAAGAGGACAAACTGACTGATGGAAAATGAAAAATAGAAGAGAGGACATAGCTTTGCTCTACCCATTCTTTAGGAAAACTGATTACGTTAATTCCAGCATATCATGTGATTCACTGTTTTCTTCTTCTTCTACCAGTTAAAAAGGTTATGCTAACAGGGTTGTTGGGGGACACACGTTCCTTGAATAATAGTTATTATTCAAAATATTATTTTGATGTAAAAAAATGTTCCCACAATTACAGGAGACATCAATGAAAAAACAATACCCAAAAAAAGGAGATTTAATTTGGTCTTCAGGCAGGTGGGACAAGAGAAACATTACATTTTAGGGGAACTCCAGACGTATTTGGCATTTTAAAAAGTATTTTCAAACATTCTTTTCTGGTCTCAGGACAAGTAAATTTACACAAATGCATGTTTTAGTAAATTCTACATGGATTACTTGAAAATTAATTGGTAGGACATAAAATGTCCTCCAATTCTGGAATGACCCACATAAGTTCCTCAATTTAAAAGAAAAACTCCACAAGGAACCTTTAAGGTGTGCTGGAAACATATTATCAGTGTTCTCTGGGTTGCAAATGCACATGAACAACAAAAATAACATTATTTAAGCGAAGCAACTCTCAACGTGTCGATTTTCCATTTACTTGACATTTTAGAACTGATTGTGGATGTTTAGTACCAGCTTAAAGTTGAGACACATCTGCTCATTCACGGCTTTTTCTCTATTTATCTTGTCCAACAGTCTTGTAGGAGTTCACCATCATGCTGAACTGTTGTTGGTGGCTTTTCCTTCACTCTGCGCTTGAAATCATTCCAGAACATCTCAGCTGGGTTAAGTTTGGTCTTTCTGGAAGCCAGGTCGTCTAGCGTAGTACTGCGTCACTATTTGTCTTGGTCAGCAGATCTTATAGAGTCTTGAGGTGTGTTTTGTTTCATTGTCCTGCTGAAAAACCAACGATGGTCCCATTGAGCTCAAACATGATGGGATGTCGTGTCTCTGCAGGATGTCGTTGTGGTCGTGCTGGTTAAGTGTTGCCTGGAATTCTGAATAAATGTCCAACAGAGTCAGCAGTAAAGCTCCTCCTGCATGCTTCATGGTTTGAACCACACATGCAAAAACCATCCATTCACTTTTCTGGGTTTTTCAAAGACACAGCAGCTGCGACCAGAATATTCGCATTTGGATTCATCAGACCACAAGCCCAGCTCCCCACTGGTTGACCGGCCATTGCTTGTGATTTTGGTCCATGCAGTGCTCTTCTTCTTCTTCTTCTTCTTGATCTCCCTTGAGACCGAGTTGTGTTTTTTTTTGCAGCAGTTTCAGGCCTGATTCTCACAGTCTTCTCCACACAGTTGATGCTGAGATGTGTCTGCTGCCTGAACTCCGTTAAGCGTTGATGTGACCTCTGAAATGAGATTCTGTTTCCTCAGTGTTTGGTAGTTTTGAGGAGTACAAAACTTTCTAAATTTTGTAGTCCCTAAAGTAATGATGGATTGTTGTCTTTCAAGACTTCATATACAGTTCTTGCTATAAATTGCATTAAAACGGCAAGAGAGCCAGTTAAATATTTACAAGGCTCATGTGCTAACTGGAAACCATTCCAGGTAATGACCTCAAGAAACTGGTTAACACATTTTAAACTGTGTGCAAAGCTGTGATCAAACAGTGACTACTTGAAGAAATCTGAAATATGAAAAATGGTTTGTTTTGGTTAGTACTTTTCATCAACTACATAATTCCATATCTGTTATTTCCTAGTGTAGAAAACTATGGAAAACAGTGACAACAAAGAAAAAACACTGAGTGACTTGATGTGTCAAGGGTTTTTTGAGTTCATCATTGCTGTAATGTTATATGTACACAGAATTTGTCACTTCAGTGCTTCCCATTTATTGTCAACATGAGAATCCTTGCAGTGCATTACTGTAGCTTTACATTGTGGTTCAAGAGACCCTGGCTCTCCTCATTTGCATAAAGTTGAGGTCTCAGCTACTTTATTGAAATAAGGAGCATTAAGCATGATCCAACGCCTCACGAAAATTTCAAACCCTTATTAATCTAAAATCTAGAAAGATTCAGCAGCTTATTTAAAATGTTTTAAGTAATATATTTGGCTGAATTGTTTCGTAATAAGAGAAAGTTTACAAATCAGCCGTCACATTAGAGCAGGCAGCCTCCAAATTAAGTGTCATCCAGTCAAGTGTAGTCAGTGTTTGTGTGATTGTAAAGAGTTTCATTCTTTGTTTAATCCCTGTTAAAATATAGCCTTCAAGTCTAAAAACACCCCAGTGGACACATACTATATGACACAAAGGTCCCATTTTTGAAAGTTTCTTTAAAGTGCAGTCTGAACACCAGTGAGAAAACTGGCTTTCATGGAGGACCATCCCAGGACAGAAAAATGAAGAGTTCCCTCTCCTTCATTTGAGTCTCACCAATTAGCTCAGAGTAGATTCTGTTCTACTTGGAGGAACAGATGAGGGTATTTCCATCCATCCATTATCTAAACACCACTGAATCCTCATTAGGGTCGTGGGGGGTTGGAGTCTATCCCAGCTGACTTAGGGTGAAGACAGGGGACACCTGGACAGGTAACAGTCTGTCTACATATAGAGATGAACAAGCACACTCACATTCACATCTACAGACAATTCAGAATTATCAGTTAACCTCAGCATGTTTTTGGACTGTGGGAGGAAGTAGGAGAACCCAGAGAAAACCCACACATGCACAGGGAGAACATGCAAACTCCATGCAGAAAGATATGAGATATATGAAAGTTAAAATGTCGCAGTAGAAAGATTGTTGTTGCATTACTTTTCAACACTGTGTCCTTTAACTTCAGTGCACTTAGTTCCCTGATGTTCAAGCTTTACTATCCCCTCACGGAAGAAGGTCACATCTTGAACCTCCGGCATGCATGACCGTATCATCACTCTGCAAGTGGTGATCACACAAGTGAGATTTCTGTTTGGGAAACAGAAGTCAGACGGTGTAGGCTGGGTGAGTAAGGTGCAACAGTTCAAAGTCACATTTGGCTGCTTCTGCAACACTTGCTGTATTAACAGACACATTGTCCTGAGGTGACATTAGTCAGCTCCAGCCTCCTGTTCTTCTTTGAATGCTTCCAACATTTGAGCTTTTGTGGACAGTGAAATAAGGGTTTATATTAGACAGCTATGCCCCAAAATGTGAGTTGTGCCCCTTGTAGCCAGATGAGGTTGAACTTTTTAAATTACTCTCATATATGAAGCATATTTTATAGTTTGTTTTTAATATTTAGCAAAAACCCTTGACTGGGTAGGTGTGGCACTGTATACAAAACTGAATGACACTCCTAACCTGCACTGATGGCCTTCTAGCTCCTCAGAATAAATACAGTAGTTTGAGGTTCATTGTCAAAGTAAATAAAGCTTTTAATTGCCTAAATCTTTCGGCGATGCTTCATAGTCCCAAGCGTCAAACCCTTCCTCTGTAGAGATTAAACAAACGCTTTGAACTTGGTTTAGTTTGGACGGGGAGGTAAGGAGAGAAGACGGATGGACTATGGGACCTTTTAGCTTCTTACCACAGTCCAGCTCTCTCCGACGCTTCTCACTCCCTCTCTGGCCATATTAAGAAAATCACTCAGATTGGCGGAGAGCAGGGATGACAAATTGAGAGAGACTGAGAGAAACCTGGACTCGTTCCCAGATCTTCAGTTCCTGTTGGGTAATGACTACATGGGAGCCGAGGCAGGATGAGCCTCTGTGTTCATGTAACCAGAACAGGCGCATATTTGAGAGTGAGCTGCAGTAAAACTGGAATAGATACTGAAATTACACAGGAGTGTCCGGCATCATGACAACACATACACAGTCTTTAAAAGGAGATTAGACTGAACTGAATGAATCACAGCTCAGGAATCTATTACTAGTAGCTAACGGCTATTTTGGCAGGAGATGCACATACACATATCCCACAATCACACAACACCTCTATCATCACTACACGGACTAGAAAGTGATGTAAGTCCCGCTCTGAAGGAGGGTGGTCTCTCTTATGTGAATCCCACCTGAAGTTCTGTTTCTCCATAAAGTTTCTTAATCCCCCCACCCATGTGTTAATATAGGTTGGGGACATTTAACAACCTGGACAGCACCCACACGAGTACATTTAAACACTCTTGACGCCCTTCTCCATCTACAAACACAGCCTTTTAAGGTAAGCTCTCCCCGTCCTTTCTCTCCGTCTGTCTTTGCCTCCTCGCACTGACTCTGTTTCTACAGCTTCCACTACCACCACCACCCCCTCCCACTGAGTTTCTGCCCTCCATATTTCTCTGGCTCTTTCCCCGAACAAGCACTGCTGGATTCCCTCATGACCGGCAGTGCATCTCTTAGGTCCTCTACTCTCTTGAACTCATCTAAACAGGCAGGATTCTTGTGTGTGCCAGCGATCAGGCCAAACAAGCCCAGTGAGGAAAAGAGTAAAGCAAACAAACAGAGGCTTGCAGCGATGCAGGGAGAGATGTCTCTGGATAGCAAGGGGGGTATTTTTGTCTTGTAACGGGGTGCAAAAACAGCAAATGCAAGTCTTAAATTTGCGCCAGGGGGGGCTTTAAGAGGTGAACAACCCCGAACTGTTTGTAGTTTGGTGGATTTGTGTGTGTTATAGACATGGAGAGATGGGCTCCAGTAGTTTTGTCCATATAAGGGGGGTAGGAATGTGGAGAGAGAGCAGCTATGAATGACTGATCTCCCTCTCACCCTCCCTCTATCTGCCCCCCCCTGTTTTTTCCTCTCTTGCGCTAAATCTTCTGCATTTCTGTTGCTGCTTTCGCACATAGCGTTCATGCATCAGTGTCTGTTCGGTGTTCGTCTGCATGCCGCTCACCTCCGGCTCAGACATAGCTGTGTTTCAGAGGCTGTCTGATCCCGATGACATCACCTTGTGTGTTACATGTGCGTGTTTGAGAAGTTTCTTGCTCAACCTGGTGACACCGTGTGAATTATGTGCATGACGTCAGAAAAACACAGGTACGATCCACACACCTGTGTGATTCATCTGCTGCGTGTGTGTGTCATCCGCATGATGAAATATAAGGTGACAGCCGTCCCCTTCACCTGCATCTGGACTGGATTCAGTGGAAACAGATGTTGAAAGAAACAAATAATGATGTCACCCCAGATGAGCGGCAGACGAAAATATTTGAAAATGATGCATTCCTTGTGGACTGTGCATGCGTGTTACTGCAAGCTACATAGATAAAGTGAGGGGCGATTGAAATCAGAAACCACTTCATGGGAGAGAAGAAGAAGAAAGCCGAGAAGAACGGGGGGGGCTTTCAAAATAAAGTATTTTGGGTGTTTGAGTTGACCCCTGCAATGTGATCCAGAGTTCACCCCTCTGCTTGTTCTTTCCTCTTGACTGTTCAGTTTGCTCTTTGCCATGCTATCACCATGTCTCTATGTATGGGAATGTTGGTTTGCTGGTTGGTTGGTCCACATCTTTGCCTAAGACTAAAGTTCCCACCAAGTAAGGATTGCTATAACATGAAACAGAATTCATGGTCCCCAGTGCTGGGCTATACCATCCTTCCATCCGTTTTTGTTTGTTTAACCGGGTTTGGGTCTTGATGGCAGCAGGCTAAGCAGGTCATTCCAGATGTCTATATTCCCAGTCAGGTTTTCCAGTTAGTCCACGGAGATCCTTAGGTCTTGGTCTACCCTGGGTTGAGTTTGGACAGGGAGGTAAGCAGTGAAGACAGATGGACCATGGGACGTTTTAGCTACTTACCAAAGTCCAGCTCTCTATGAGTCTTCTAACTCCCTTATCGGCCATATTTATAAAATCAAGGGTCAGGTTGAGGTGGCAGCAGGCTAAGCAGGGCATCAAGACATCCATTTCAACAGCAATATTTTCCTTTAACTCCTGGTGGATGCTGAGCTGTTCCCAGGCCAGATAAGATATGTACTACCACTGGGTATCCTCCCAATTAGACATGCCCGGAAATCCTCCAAAAGAAGGCACTAAGGAGACATCCCAGTTCGATACCTGAACCACCTCAGCTGACTTCTTTCAATGCTAAACAGCAGCGACTCTACTCCAAACTCCTTCCAGATGTCTGAACTCCTCAGCCTATCTCTAAGGCTGAATCCAGACATCCTACAGAGGACTCCCATTTCAATGTCCATAATTTCATTTTTTCAGTCACTACCCAGAGCTCATGACCATAGGTGAGGCTTGGAACCAAGATTGACTGGTAATTTGGGAACTTTGCCCTCCAGCTCCATTTCTCTTTTCACCACAACACTCTGGTACAACGGCAACATTAATGTCAATGCTGCACAAATCCATCTGTTGATCTCACGCTCCATTTTCCTGTTCCGAATAACTTCACCTCCTTTGCTTGGGGCAGCAGCTGACCCCTAACCCAGAGGGAGTAATCCACAAGTTTCCAGCAAAGAACCACAGCCTCAGACTTGGAGATGCTAACTCTTATTCTGGCTGCCTTGCAGTTGATGGCAAGTGTGCATCGAAAGTCACCATTTAATGAAGGCAACAAAACCACATCATCCACAATAAGCCCAGCAATAAGCCGACTTTGAGGTTCCCAAATTAGACATTACCTATGTACCAATCCATCACTAAATTTGAAGTTCTGAGGAACTGCTAATTTCAGACTAATGATCTAATAATCGATTCAAATTTATACAAGATCATGTGTCAACAACTAATGGATGGATAGTCATGAAAGACATTCAGACATTTATGTTTCCCTCCTGAATGAATACTTTGGTGACCTTTGCAGTTTATCTATTTATTACAACATAACCAAATACTTGTCAAACTGACATTCACATCAGCTGTACTTTGAAATAAAAGACACCTGAGGATTTGACTTAAAATCTAAATTCAGTTACAGGTGTAGTTTGTGATTCTGGAGAAACATTGCTGATATTTAGCTAGTTAGCATCTTTAGATAGTTAGCATGGACTAGATGTTCTGTCCCTCTCATACATACTGTCATTTATTTTAAAGTCTCTCAAGCAACTGTTAATAATTAGACAGTCCTAAACAATAGTCTCTCAAGCTAGTATCAGTTGACAAACAGGTCCAAATACGTAATGCAAATGTATCAAAATGTCAACGTAAAGGCTTATTCTCCAAAAATGTGAAACAAATGAAAGTATAAAATTACATAGTACCATATACCTCTTGGACTGTGCAGAATATGTTTACTTTGGGGCCATATGTTTTTCCTCTGCAGCCATATTTCTCCCGACCCATAATGCGACAGCTGCAGTCTGAATGACTCATCAAATTAAAACACTGCAATAAAGAGCATTACATTTTTAACCAAACATTACTTTTAAGGTGGCATATTTTACTCATACTTTAAATAGACATAATCTTTTTAACAAAACCTAACCCCTGAAACAACATTTATTAGATGTTTAATCAATTTGAATAACTATATGAATTCAAACATTAATAAAACTTTCCAGGCTGCACAGTGGCTTGGTGGTCAGCACTTTTGCTTTGCAGCTAGAACATTCCCGGTTCGTGTCTCCACCTTCCAGGGATCTTTCTGCATGGAGTTTGCATGTTCTCCCTGTTCATGTGTGGGTTTTCTCTGGGTTCTCCGGCTTCCTCCCACAGTCCAAAAATATGCTGAGGTTAATTGATTATTCTAAATTGCGCGTAGGTGTGAATGTGAGAGTGATTGTTTGTCTGTACAAAAGTTTGGGGTCACCCAGACAATTTCATATTTTCCATGAAAACTCACACTTTTATTCATATGCTAACATAACTGCACAAGGGTTTTCTAATCATCAATGAGCCTTTCAACACCATTAGCTAACACAATGTAGCATTAGAACACAGGAGTGATGGTTGCTGGAAATGTTCCTCTGTACCTCTATGGAGATATTCCATTAAAAATCAGCTGTTTCCAGCTAGAACAGTCATTTACCACATTAACTATGTCTAGACTGTGTTTCTGATCATTGAAATATCATCGTCATTGAAGAAAACTGCTTGTCTTTCAACAACATGGGCATTTCTAAGCGACCCCAAACCTTTGAACAGTAGTGTATATAAAATCTCAACAAAAACTGTCTCTCAGACAGTTACATAGCTGACTCTACCTTTAACTGAGCACTGAAATGCTTTGCAGTAATTGTTCTGGATCAAAATGTTAATGGACAGAAGTCAGTGCCATGAGGAGACAGAATAGCAGAGTAGATACGCTTTAAATAATGCAAAGATTTAAATTATTAGAAGAACAATCGGTGTTGTAGACCATGTGTTTCTGGTCAGAACCAGTATATTACAGGCTATATACACATACATATAGAGGTCTAAATACACTATAGCTCATTCTTTACTTCTCTCTGAAAGGCTCAAACATAGCAGGATTCAGGCAGACTGATGTGAGGGCTGCTCCTGCATGAACTGCATGGCATCATATGATCTCATTACTGAAGCAGCTGAGCCTGACATACAGACCTGCAGAGACACGACGAGCACAGACACACACAGACAGATAATCTGATTTAATACGCAGAACATAATTATGTATGTATTTTTTTTTACAGTCTTTGTCTTTACTGCCTTCTGAATTCTATTTAACGTCTTGTTTTTTGTCCAATTCCTGTCTTTTTTCTTTTGCAAACACATTTGTCATGCCATTATAAGAAAATAAAAACTGGGTCTGAGGTGGAATGGGATCATGTTCGAGTGCTCAGATAAGCTTCCTTTCTAGAGTTTGCTTGGAATCATTGCTCAATATATTTAAAAAACACACCAAGGCAAGCATTACACATGAACAGCATGAGAACCTCAACCTGCTGCTCCTCTGTGATGCCGACTAGTACGAGGTGAGCTGGAAAACAAATAGAAGTAATGATAAGGAAGACTAAAGGGGAGTGAGTCACCTGTTTATGTTTTCCTTGCTCTCGGTCACCATGACAACCCTTCAATTTCACTTCCCCGTCAACAACGTAGGCACCAAATGCCCATTCAGCAAAAAAATTCCCCTCCTGTTGCACAATCTGACAGAGTTCCAACAGACAAATCTATGTCGTCCTTCAGCCTCCAGGTGCTGCCTCAGTGCCAAATAATCAGCTGATTGTAGGGCTCTCCTGTCTTACAGCAATTGTTATTCTCAACAGATTCCATAAAAAGACCTAAACCAGTGTTGTGTTGATCCACTGGCCTTGCTTGTGGCTTCCTGCTTAGTCCACAGACTTCAGATTGGGGTAAAATCCCAACAGCGCCCTCTTAACTAGATGCTGAGAAGTTTTTTTTTTTTTAAAACATATGCAAACATTGTGGGTTAAAAATTCACAATAAAAAGAGCAAAAATTTACTTGTCTACTGTTTTGCAGATGTACAAACATATACAAACAGCTTTTTGAGCCTCATGCAACTGTTTAGATGTAATACCATAAGTGACCACTAGGGTAAAATTGGCGGCAATGCTAACTGACATCAAAATTACATGGATTTACATAAATTTTGTGAGACTTTTCACCATAACAACAACCAGTGCTTGCCTAAACTTTTCCCTGAGCTGGATCTTTAAGGTCCTATATTGTGTCCCTTTTTTCAGCAAAGTCTCACCTGTGCCCAAAATTCAAATTTTCAGCAAAAAACTCCTCTAGATGGTTCATTTTATACAAAATCAGCACATAAAGACCCAAAAGTCACTGTTAAAAGCTGTAAAATCACTGCAAAGACTCAAAAGCCCAACATGAAAACCTAAAAATCAACACAAAAAGAGACAAAATCTCTGCTAAAAAAAAAAGCAATATCTACCACAAGATGCAAAGTCCTCACAAAAAGATTTAAAACTACCACAAGAAAACAGAAGTCACTGCAAAAATGTTTCTCTCTACAGTCACAGTTTCTCGAGCACACCAGCTCACCTGTTACTCTGCACAAACACTGTAAAAAAGTTGGACTATTGTAGTAATTCAAGCATAGGTTTCAATTTAGGAACTGATTCTGTGGAGTAATAATGATACAGAAAGGTGCAGATTGTAAACCTATAGGATTGGAAATGTAAATCTGTGTTTTTGAGATAGTTATTGTCAGAAACGATGAGCGTAACCCCAATTTTTGGGGTATAAATGTAGACTATAAAGCCTTATATCACTGTCCACAAAAACACAGATAGGCACATTGTACCAATGTAAAACAAAAAAGTTTCTAAAAGAGGTAACTGCGCATTCTTGTTTTATAGATTAAGAAATTTAAATGACTAAACAAACAACAAATTAAACAAGACAAAGTTTCTGCATTATCAGTTATTTCAGTGAGTTTTTAACTATACAAAGCCTCAAATCAACCAGAATGCAGTTCATTCTTATGAGAACCTAAATGATCTGTGTTTGCAAAAAACTGCTCTTTCTTTTTTCATTATTTTTTTTTCCGGTGTGGAATAATTAGCCTCGAGGACTTTGAAAAATGTCAACTTTTATAGTGAATTACGGAGAGACTGGACTGTGCTCGCTAATAACAAGGGAAAACGCTAACTGGCTATTAAGCTGCTTGACTGTGTTGATGTTCTAATTGTGTACAAGGGGGTCCTCGACTTACATCGGAATTCCGTTCCTATGGCGCGATGTAACTCGATTTTTGCCGTAAGTCTGAGAACTCACATAATGTGACGTATGTGGAGTACAACTGGTGAATGTGAACAAAGCCGTCTTCCTCATATAGCGCCGTGTGACGACGTATTCGTCCGCTCCACTCACCAACTACTTACGTACGAAATTTGCTTTAAAGTTGCAAACGCTGTATGTCAGGATGATGGAACCAGACTTTCTTAATAAGTTTATGAGAGATGGTGATGTAACTACGAAATACCGTAGGCCGAGGACATCATAAACTGAGGACCTACTGCATATGCGTATTTAAAAAGAACCTTGTTTAGCTACTTTACCACATGCTAGCGGTATAACAGACAACTGTACAAAATTGTCTCGATATGCGAGATCCGAACATGTAGAAGTTTAAACTATTTTTCATACCTAAGCAGTTTTGGTGCGTAAACGTAACCAACCAGTGACTAAAAATAAAACTTACACGTTAATTTCATGAGACATGAAGCCCAGTCTCCTGGCAGAAAGTCTTGTGTAGAACCCCCTCTCCAACCTCCTAATGCTAATTCTGTAGCTCTTTGAAAGTCCAAAAGTTTCCTGCTACCTCATATTGTTACTTCAGAAAACACATTTCATTCAAAATGCAACTGACAACACAGCTTATTTGTATAGAAATGTCATTTTGACAATTTTTAAAAGTCATAATCCTACACTCGTGCACTTTTCCACTGAGCTCTACTGCAATGCAGACTTTAAGTGTTGTGCTATGGGTTCAATCTGTCTTTTGCCATCCATACTTCAGGAGGTGGATGAAGACAGACGTTGCTGCAGCTACGATAAACTTGAATTACCTTGGACCCTGTATTTGGACAGTTCACTCACACAGACACCATGTACGTCCCTGACACACTTCCGCTGTGAGAGTAGCACACAGGGTGTTAACAACCACACCCTCCTGCATTAGAAACACTGGTCAGCGGGTAGCTGTGTGTGTGTGTGAAGTTACATTACACAAGTTGTGAAGACAAAAATCTTTTTACACATTTACGTCGTGGGACTCTGCCTCCCTACAAGTCCCTGTAACGTAAATTATTACATTTTAGTATGATGAGTTGTTCTAAAAGTTTAGTTAATCATTACATTTCAGTCAGTAGTGTGTGTGTGTGTGTGTGTGTGTGTGTGTGTGTGTGTGTGTGTGTGTGTGTGTGTGTGTGTGTGTGTGTGTGAGGGTGTGGTTGGCAGAATGAGCAATGCAGTGCTGATAATGTATTTTTTCAAGCGAGCAGCATGCAGCTGAATAAACCACACAG
Source organism: Amphiprion ocellaris (assembly GCF_022539595.1). Classification (NCBI taxonomy): domain Eukaryota; kingdom Metazoa; phylum Chordata; class Actinopteri; family Pomacentridae; genus Amphiprion; species Amphiprion ocellaris. Next base: position 4,835,530 of record NC_072773.1, on the reverse strand, counting down.
AAGTCCTTGTTTTGACAACAGGATCATTGTTACCATCAGTGTGGTTTGCTCCACATGGGCTCTGCACAACTGATGCCACTAATAATTTATTGTCTTTCTCGAGATTTAAATTAACATTTCAACAATTCCTGGAAATCCTGTGGATGAAAAATAATTGATTACACTCTCATGTCTGGAGATGTGAGCCAGGAAAAGTGAGCATGAAAACAGGAAGCAACTGATAACATGAAGATGAACATAGAGAGCTGTGTCATCACATTGGTTTGTATCGGAGCTGCTTACAAGCCCAAGGGGCTGTGTTGTAATGAAGTTTACAAGCTCTAGCCTGCAACATGAGATCATCCTTTCTCCTCTTCATTCTGACATCTTTAACCTGTCAAAAGAAATGTCAGTGCTGCAGAGCTTAATTTGTGATTTGCAAGTGATGGTCAGTTGTGAATTGGGATCCTGTTTCTTGTGAAATAGACACCAGAACATACAGTTGATGCGATCTTTTCCTTAAGGAGCTAGAACCTCAGAATTAAGAAGCATGCTCAGGTATCTTGCACACTCTGAACCCACCAGCAGGCCTTAAAAGCATGTTATCTTTTTAAAAATGCCAAAATGGCCCCTTTTCCCCCAAGCTGGTTCCAGTGCAGCGCTAGTTCGGAGCCAGTGCCTGACTTTGCACCAGTTTTTTGTGTTTCCACCACCTAAGCATCGGCTCCAGGCTCCAAAACCTGGTGCTTAGCATGCACCAACTCTTTGCTGGGCCACAGTTAAGAACCGTCAGGGGCTGGGGGCGGGGTTATGGTGACCAATGAACAATGGCAGAAACACAGAACCACCATTTTTAAACAGCCGAGCAAGTAGCGTCTCTAATACAAGTCTAAAAAACTGATTCAAATGTTCAAATTAACACAGTGAAGTAATGAGGACTTGTAAAGTGAATCTATTTGCATAATTTAAAGGTAAAATGCTGATTAATATGAAATTATGAAGTAATTATGAACAGATTTTTTTGGGGTGATTTTTAGTTGTGCCTCAAACAAAACAAAGCATTTAGGGCTGTTGCAAATTATTACAGGTATTTTTTGTAAAACCCACCAGCAGCACTTAAAAGCATGTTATCTTTTTAAAAATGTCACACCATTCATCAGAGCTAGATAGTGTGAAAACAAAAAGAACCACCAGATTGTCAACTTTCCAACAGAACATGCAGTTCAGTTTGGAATATTTACCAACTCTAAGACTAAAATGTGGTATTTTATCAGAACCCATCCATCCATCCATCCATTATCTACACACCGTTTAATCCTCATTAGGGTCATGGGGGGTGGAGTCTATCCCAGCTGACTCAGGGTGAAGGCAGGAGACACCTGGACAGGTAACAGTCTAGCACAGGGATACATATACAGTTGACTAAAGCACCTGAGAGCCTCCAGGACGCTGCAGAAACATCACCTGGAAGGACACTGATTGGGAACATTTTCATCGATTCATTCCTCGACATGACCTCAATTTCCATGTAGGCTTCAGGTTTGTGGTTTATTGGTTGGTGCTGCACCTTTGAATCCAAATTTGGGTGAAGTAATGGTTCATTTGGGGTTTTAATTTAAGTTTTCTTCACATATTAACAGTTAAAACAGACATCACTGAGGTTGAATCTCAGTTTACAGTTTTGAACCTCAAAATAGGTTTAAAAGACATCTTATCTTGTCATATACAGACAAAAAATCCCACTCACAATGTAGAGTTACCAATTAACCTCAGCATGTTTCTTGACTGTGGGAGGAAGCTGGAGAAAGCCCACACATGGACATGGAGAACATGTAAACCCCATGCAGAAAGATCCTGAGACACAGGGATGTGAACTGGGGATTTTCTAGCTGCAAGGCAACAATGCTAACCACCACTCCACTGTGCAGCCCCTTCATCACAATCAGTTCTCATGTTAAAAAGAATGCCTGAAAATAAAACATTAACATGAACTAGACAGTAAAAATCCTAAAATTCTGAGCTCCTCTGGACAACTGAGAAGCCAAGAGTGACTCAGCGGTAAAACAAAAACTCCAGGGACTTTTCAGAGGACTTGAAGTGCAACTGTGCTTACAGAGAACAGATAGGAGACAAATGTGGAGACTCTGTAAAACCTAAGCAGAAAAATAATCTATGGAAAAAGTCACTTTGATCCAGTACTGGCAACATCTGTGTGCACTTGGGAGAATGTTGCATGTGACGATTCCAGGTTTTATCAAAGAATTCAACTTTTGTTCTTTGTTTTGTTTTTTATTTGGGGCATTATAATTGTCTAAAGATATTTTGTGTTCATCCTAGATCTAGTGATGGTTGTGCTGTTTCCATAGAGGTGCAGGACTTTATATTACACTGAAAAATAAATTTACAGTGAGTAAAAAAATGTGACAAGAGCAAAAAAAAAAAAAAAAACGCCAAAAAGCTAACATTAGCCGCTTTAACTACGTGATGCTAACAGATCTGGTCAATCAGCTGCAATCCTTTCTGAATTAGAGCACCTGAATTTAGCAGCTGACACCATAATGAGCCTTAAAAAATGATTGACTCAGTATTTGTAGAGAGAAATTGATGTTTTTGTGTCCAATTTAAGCCTGAGATTTTTTTCATTTTTGGTCAGTTGCTTCAAGTATTTCCTTATTGATTTTAGCCTTGAGTTGCAGCCAGCTTGGCTCCATCCAAACCTAAAAAGTCTCTGTAGAACTAGTTAATAAATAACATCAAGGATTTTGTGAAGTAGACTGACTCCAGCACCCAACAAACACACTTTGTCTGGACTGAGAAGTAATCTATTGATAATAAGTAAGCTTTAGAGGAAAAGAGGAGATATGTTTTTCCAGTTTTTGAGCTATTTTTCAGCTATTTAACTTTGTTTTCCAGTATCTATATGAAGCTAAGCTAATGGCATCGGCATCTAGCTTCATGTTAAATGTATATAAAGGGTATTAATCTTCTCATTTAAACTGCAGTAAAACACTGATTGAGTGCATTTCAGGTCATTATCTACTATGTTCCTGCTTGTTAACAGAACAGAAGTGTGTTTTTTGAAGCTTGGATGTAAATGGAAAATTTTGCCCCACTTTTATGTCTTGTCTGAAAACCCATGAGGCTATTTCTGTTGCAGTGTGTGTGTCTCGGTGTCTCTAAGTGTCTGTCATTGGTCACCAGAAACAGGCACAAACTCTACAACCATTTTTGGTCCTCGCTCCTTTTCCATCGTCACGCCGTCATCGCCGGTCTTCACACACAAGAAAAGTCTGGAGGAGAGTCAGACGAAACTGAGGGACCAGAAAAGATAGAGAGCTGCTTTCTGACCTTCACATGTGCAGAGTTGGGACGTTATCTTAACTAAAACCCCCTTTTAGACGTGCGTTCCTTCCTGTTAATCTCACACTATTTGCATGCATCAGCTTCACGTCTGAAAGAATACTTTGCTCATTTTTCTGTGACGGTTTACAGTCACACTAGGGTGGATCTAGTTTGATTTCCGTGTCATTTTCAACACGACACAAGCCCAAACTGTCACATTTACAGTTGAACTTGGAGTCGTGTGAAAGGATTTGGCTTTTTTTTTTTTTGAATTTCAGCATCAGTATTCATCCAAAAAACATCACAGAGAGCAAAAGATGCAATTTGTGTACTAAAATAAGACAACTTTACTCTACAATTTTCACATCTATCAGTTACATTATCATCGCACATGGACAGAGTTTACAGAAATGTAAATCATACTCGATATAAACTAAAGGTTATTAGGTATTTGAAGTATTGTGTGTCACCTAATGTAGAATAGAACAATCAGACAACATTTTTAAATGTACAGTAAAGAATGTTCAAGTAAAAAAAAATTAAAAATCTAGTGGAAAAATCATGTGTATTCTATGAAAACAGTGAAATGGCTTAACTGGTGTGTTAAGAACTTTAAAAACAGTAGTGTGAGTGATGTTGCACTTCTGGATATTACTGAACATATATGGAAATGTAATGATTTAAAGTAGTACAAAAAGTACATATAATGTGCAGCTGTATGTAAACATTTGTAGGTTCACTATATACAATACTGTTCCAAGGTTTGGGGTCACTTAGAAATGCCCTTATTTTTCAAAGAAAAACTTTTTTTTCAATGAAGATAACATTAAATGAATGATAAATCCAGTCTAGACATAGTTAATGTGGTAAATGACTATTCTAGCTGGAAACAGCTGATTTTTAATGGAATATCTCCATAGAGGTAGAGGAACATTTCCAGCAACCATCACTCCTGTGTTCTAATGCTACATTGTGTTAGCTAATGGTGTTGAAAGGCTCATTGATGATTAGAAAACACTTGTGCAGTTATGTTAGCACATGGATAAAAGTGTGAGGTTTCATGGAAAACATGAAATTGTCTGAGTGACCCCAAACTTATGGTAGTGTATAAATACAAGGTGCCAAAGGAATGGAAAGTGCAAAAGACACAGATATACTGTAAATGTAACCGTAACTATTTAACAGTTTAGACTGTTAAATCTCTTGGAGTGAAGTTGCAATGACTTCTTACATAAAAGTGGCTTCAGTCTAAATGCCATCACTCTAACAGACGGATGAAGCCAGCAATGTTACATATCTCACGTCTGAAAATGGCTTCAGATATCTGTTTTGTGTTTTTGTTACCAATGAGTGTTTCACAACTTGAAAGATGTGAAGATGTGTGAGGACACCAACCATGATGCCAGGACCGATGGGACAGAGTAAATCCTCCATGTCCTTCTCTGACCCCCACAGCGTTCAACAGTCTTTGTAATGTTGAGTGATGTCAGACTGAGCCGTAACAACAAAGTCAAGATTCCTCAGCTGGAGAACAACATTTGTTTTGCATTAACTTTAGATATGAGCTCATTGTTCCTTTTTAGGAATTAGCAAAGTAGGGCACAGTGCAGCAGTGACTGTGGATGTGTGGTACACTGGTGCCCCCTAGAGGTCACTGGATAGAATGCATTGACCTGCTGCAGTGAAGTTCACCTTTTCTGCGTCACACAAAGACACAGCGGGTGGAACCAAAGATCTCAAATATGGAACAACATATGGAATGATGTAGTAAACAAAAAATGTGACATAAGTCAAAACATGTTTTATATTTTAGATTCTTCCAAATATCCACCATTTGCTTTGATTACTGCTTTGTACACTCTTGGCTTTCTCTCCATGAGCTTCATGAGGTAGAACCTGAAATGGTTTTCACTTCACAGGTGTTCATTTTCAAGGTTCATTTTGTGCATTTCTTGCCTTCTTTTCGTAATGAGGTTGTTACCATCAGTTGTGTTGTGCAGAAGTCAGGTTGGTCCACCGTTGACAGCCCTATTTGACAACTGTTAGAATCCATATTATGGCAATAACTATAATTGACTGAGTACAGAGAAACAACAGTCCATCATTACTTTAAGAACTGAAGGTCAGTCAGTCTTGAAAACTGCAAAAAGAAAGCAAGAAATTCCACAAATTAACCTTGATAAGTCACACCTGTGTAGTGATCAAAGCAAAGACTGGCTATTTTGAGGAATCTAAAATATAAAACATGTTTTGACATTTTTCACACTTTTTTGTTTACTACATAATTCCATGTGTGTTCATTCATAGTTTTGATGCCTTCAGTGAGAATCTACAATGTAAATAGTCATGAAAATAAGGAAAAACCATTAAATGAGAAGGTGTGTCCAAACTTTTGACTGGTAGTGTATTTGTGCTACACCATTGATATGTGCATTAATGTTATTTTCTACATCCAGCTAATTTTTCATGAGCAATTTCTGAATATAAACACAGAGGAATCACTGCTCTTGAATATATTTTGTGTATTTTTGCTTTCTACTGATGTTCTCTACACATTTTCACAATCCCCTTTTGCTGAAAATCTGCAAATATTCCTGCTGTGGGATTAAAAAAGGTTTATCTTGTCTTACTTTATCTTGTCAAAAAAGTTAAAAATGCTTGGCCCAGTATATAAATACAACATCCCATATAACATGGCATCTGAATACACATACAAAACAAAGCCCAGAGGATGAAAAACAACAAAAATCTGTGAGGATTTATAGCCATCATCTGAAATTAAAGAGTTTTGGTCCTGAATCGGAGAACATGTGTATAAAGTTCAGCACAGGTTTGAAGTTGCGTTTGAGTCCTGAAGTCTGAAAAACTACGACAGCTGGTAATTATTTCAATGTCCTTTTTTTTCTTAAAGAGAAGAACCGAAGCGAGCACCACCTATCAATTTAAATAACCCTAATACTAGTTTAACTGCTCGACAATCTCACAGAGAACCTCAGCACAAGAGTGCTGCAGGAGTCATAAAATGAAAACAATAATAATATATGTGGCTTTTGTGTTTAGTTATGTTTCAGTCAAAGTTAGAGCAACATCAGTTAAAAAAAAGTTATTATTGCACAAATGCACCATGTTTGTATTGATGAAAATTACTCCTGAGGTAAGAGTCCCCCTTTTAACGATTTTATATTTTGTTTAAAAATAAGAAAAATGGAGTCTGGCATGATTTAATTACGCTCTAAATTTGTCCAGCTATATTGTATTCATATTAACAATACATTTATTTTAAAAGAAAATGAATATTGTTCTTTAAGGGCTAAATTTCAGTTAAGGTTGATGTAACGTGGCTGTGAAGTAATGTCGCGTAAAACTACATTTCCCAGCATTCAATTGAAGCCCGTCAGCGGCGGTTAAATAAATTTTACTAATCTCATATTTAAATATTTTTTATATATAAACTAATTTATACCACAAAGGCACATTATGAAGAAAAAATAAGGTAGTAATAAATATAAAATATGCTAAATCCGAACAGGTCGTGTCCATGTGACGAAGCGGAAGCAGCTTCAGCTTCCTTTCCTCCATTAGGTGAGTGCGTGGTGGGAGCGCGTTTTCTTCGGCTCTCCATCAAACTGGCAAATTAAGTTATTTTTAGCCAATCCGAGCCCCGATTTAACAAAGTAACGCGTCTTTATTTGTTAATTCACAGATCGCAACCATGGGCCGCCGACCAGCCCGCTGGTAAGTCCTCTTCTTTGTGGTTTCAGAGCCGGGCCGAGGGAGCCGCAGTCGGAGGAAAATGGCAGCGGCTCCGGGTCCGCACCATGTGGACTGTATGAGGGCAACCCGGCAGGCCTCTAGACACACTGTGGTTCAGTAATAGCATTAAAACACCTATCTTTCTCCTAACTGTTAATGTTAGCTGTAATGAATGCAAGTATACCCCGAAAATGTCACAGTGTCACTTCGCTGATACGTAGCGCTAGCTTGTTACGGTAACGTTAGCCAGCATTAAGCTAACGCTGACGCTAAACTCCCAAACCTAACTTCTACTAAAATCTACGTTACACCTGCGGTTCAGAAAGCTTTGTAATGTCAGGTTAATAGTGTGTTTTGCTTTCTGTAAGCAAACTGCTTTAATGTAGTCCTGTGAATGTTTTGGCTGTTACAAGCGAGCCACTTTAAACATCAGAAAAGCACTTGTAATATATCTGTTAGTTCCAAACATCACTCTGACAAATAGTTCCTCTACAGTTTAATTTATATTGTAGGCCAAGAATTGTTATGAAATATTACTTCTGGATAGCAGGACTGTGATGTTGACATTTAAGACTTTGGGAGCCTTAAGATGAATATACCTCTCAGATTAAAATTAAGTTCTAATCAAAATGTTGTGAAAATTGTATAATTTCCTTCGTGCCATAGAGCTCCACTGCTGATAAAAACTAATGATCAGGGACCCCACTGTTGCACTGAGACACATGTACCTTATTACAAAAACGCACTGTAGGTCAGTGGTTGTGTCTAAATTGGGTCTTTTATAAAAAGTAAGAATAAAGTAGCCGTCATTTGTTGTCCCATTATATGTTAAAATTGATCAAAAATGTTGCAGATATTATTCAAATGATAAATTAAGGAGCAGTAACATTGTGTGTTGGAAAGCTTTCCACTAACTACATATAGAACGTGACCTCTTTAAAGTAATTATCTTTAATAGCTGCAGGTGGCCCAGTAATAATAAACACATTTAATTGTTTTATATAAATTGCTTAGACAAAGTCTAAGGCACAAACAAGTTTGAGAACCTGCACTAAATGTGATGTCAATGTGGGCTAATCACAGAAGGAAATTGGGCCTTAATGACCTTAATTAGTGAGAATCAAAGCTCCTTACATTTTGTAGGAAGTTTTACTCTGAAATTACTGGAAAATGGTGCAGTTGTCAGATTAAGTCCAAACTCTGCTGGATGCAATGTGTCAAGATCCTAAAAACGCCGCTGCTGTAGGTTATTTTGACTCAGTCCTGCCTCTCCAAGGGAAATGTGCCGTTGAAGTTAGTCCTCAGCAAATGCATAATGTCCTCTTGTTTAACAAATGTTTGTTTAAAAGTACAATGTCCATTTGCCAGGACATTTCAGGACCTATTTTAAAAAGCAGCTATATTTCCTAGCTGTTTGAATCATAGAATGAATGAGTTTGAGGTTGCAGAAAGAAAAGGCTCAGACAACCACAGAGTTTTAAATAAAAAGACTCTTTAACCATGTGCACCTCAACAAGCAGTGTATTTATCGTTTTCCTCATCACATTTGTCACTGTAGTTAAAATTTTCACTGCAATATAAAGTCCTGTCCTTCATTTATTTTTGTTTTTTAAATGACACCTGTCGATTAGAAAGATTTTGATAAAATAGAATTTTAAAGTTAAATTAATTATCCTGAGTGAACCTCCAATCACACATGATTAGTTTAAGGACCATAGGAAAAATTAAAAATCGGACAATTTTTTATTTATTTTTAAAACAATAACATGTCGTACTAACCCATCTGTAGGTTTAGTGTTCAGAAGGTTAATAAGATTTATTGACTGAAAGATTAAATCAGATAGAACTAAACTAGTATGGCTAAAAGGTTCCACTTTGTGTCCCCCACAGCTATCGCTACTGCAAGAACAAGCCATACCCCAAGTCCCGTTTCTGCAGGGGTGTACCTGGTAAGCTATAGGACTCTTTACTCATCATTAGTGTTGACTTCAAAATGTAGAAAGTCAGTGTGTAGTAGCTGCTTTTTTTGGACCTTTAATTAATATGATGCTATTTTGACTTAAACGTAATCGTGTGGCAGCGGTCTGTTGTTTTTTCCTGCAGTCTATTAAGCCGACCAGTTCTGCTCATGTGCGGTTGTGGTGTGCAAAGGCTGCAGACAGCGACTCTTTGGTTGTGTATGTCCTCAGCTGGGAGGTGCTGAGTGCTTTAAGGGACCACTGAGACAAACTAGCATCGTTGCTTTTGGATAATCCATCGCCTCCTTCTTTTGCTGTTACTGTTAGTGGCGCTGATCTGAACGTCTGAGTGTAAATCCAGCTCTCTTAGATGTGACTGTATAGTTTTAAGAGCTGTTACTAAACTGTTGCCCGTTTCTTTTTTCTGCTGTGTGTAGATCCCAAGATCAGGATCTTCGACTTGGGCAGGAAGAAGGCCAAGGTAGATGAGTTCCCTCTGTGCGGCCACATGGTCTCTGATGAGTACGAGCAGCTGTCTTCAGAAGGTGAGCAGTCGAGGCGTCAGGACCAAACTTGCAGATGTACATGAGACCAGACACCAGTTTTTCATTTATTTTGCCAACTACTACTACTGTCACCAAAGAGGATTAGCAACTGTTCTTCATCATATCATTAGAAATGGAATTGTTGGAGTCTTTTTGGACTTAATAAAACATAAACAGTTCAGAACTTCTCCTGGAGCTTCACAGACTTCTGGGGTGCAGTTTGATTAATCCATGAATTGATAAATGGGGGAGAAACAATCTGAAGATGAACATGATGATGAATACAGTCTCATTTTTCCCTTCCTCTCATGTGATTATGTGCCTATACATGGATGTATGTTTTGGGATATGAAGTGTATTGTGTAGTTTTTTTATATGCAGAAATAGAGTTATGTTTATTAGGAGCTTTCTGCTGTGCATGTAAAGAAACTCTACATACATAAATGTACAGTATGCATATGAGTGTCCATTACTTCAGGTGTTTTGATGTAAATGTGTGGATACATAAAGTATGTAGGAAACATTTGCATGTGTGTTTTAATAAGGTTTTGGTCGTTCAGAGGAGGGTTTGATGCCGTTTTTCATGTGTAGTTGTACATTGAGGTGAGCTGTTGTACATCCATCATGCAGAAATACTAGTGTCACATATATTCTACTGTCTGTCGCCTCTGCAGCTCTGGAAGCTGCCCGTATCTGTGCTAACAAGTACATGGTGAAGACCTGCGGTAAGGACGGTTTCCACATCCGTATGCGTCTGCATCCCTTCCACGTCATCCGTATCAACAAAATGTTATCCTGCGCTGGAGCTGATAGGTGAGAATCTTTCGTCTTTGTATAATTCTTGCTTAAGCTTCTCATCATTAAAAGGCTAAATATGTGATGATTTGGAATTTAGACTCTGTATTCATATGCATGGCACAAATGTAAATGTGTGAAATGACTTTTTCTTCCTGGAGGTTTCAGCTAAGTGCTGTCTTAACACACTGATGTTTCGGTAACGTTCTGTTCTCGTGTCCACCTCCTGGTTCTCAGGCTCCAGACTGGTATGCGCGGTGCTTTCGGTAAACCCCAGGGCACCGTGGCCCGTGTGCACATCGGTCAGGTGATCATGTCTGTGCGTACCAAGGCCCAGAACAAGGAGCACGTGGTCGAGGCTCTGCGCAGAGCCAAGTTCAAGTTCCCCGGTCGCCAGAAGGTAATGCTCAAACCTTGTTGATGGCGATTTTGTTTTGCTCCGGACGCACACTAGCTGAGTTAGTGTGTGTCTGTAATGCTATCTGGTACAGCTCTGCAGTCTATTAAGCCGACCAGTTCTGCTCATGTGCGGTTGTGGTGTGCAAAGGCTGCAGACAGCGACTCTTTGGTTGTGTATGTCCTCAGCTGGGAGGTGCTGAGTGCTTTAAGGGACCACTGACACAAAGTTCCTTCAGCCAATTGCAGCTGGCCTTTAATTATGCTAATTCTGAGCCTGGATTGACTTCTGACTTTGCTCTTACCTACAGATTCATATTTCCAAGAAGTATGGCTTCACCAAGTTCAACGCCTGCGACTTTGACGACATGATGGCCGAGAAGCGTCTGATTCCCGACGGCTGTGGGGTGAAGTACATCCCCAGCAGAGGCCCTCTGTCCCGCTGGAAGGCTCTGCACGCCAACTAGAGCTGCTGCTGCTGCAAGCTTTCTGTCAACACACAAACAATAAAAGAGGGTTTGATTACAAAAGTGATTGTGGTCGTGGCTTTGATTTCCACTTATCAGGATGAATATACTATGAAACTGTATCCAGACTCTGATCTTCAGTAGGACGTACGCTTCTACTGGAAAGGTGAACCCTGCAGTTCTGGACAAAGATTGATATTTGTCACATTTAGCAGATTTATCATCCCTCATTTTCCCACTCTTACCTTTCCCTTGTCCTATCCACAAACACGAATGTGCACAAGATGTGCTGGAAAAGTGTTTTGTGTCCTCTTAGTTTCACATTTACAGAGCCAGGGGTGTGTACAAACACCAGATTTTTGTTTTTTAGCTCTGACAAATCATACAGTGGGACTGAGGAAATATTTACTGAACTGAACTTAGTGTCTTGGATTAAAATACCTCTAGTGAGAATTTATGTAAATGGACACATAAGCAACACATCAGTTGTATTAAGGCTGAACTAAAATGCAGTTTCAGAATGTGCATTGCTGTGTGATTAACCTAAAAAAGCAATGATCCAAGTTAAAGTGCGTAAAGTCCACAGGCCTTTTCTGTGTTATTTTAAGTGCATAATAGTCGGAAAGGTATCAGGCCTGAGTGGTTTCATAAAATGCTATACTGAAATCTGACAGTCCTAACAGCAAAGGAATAAATTTAGCTTCTGTTTTTGTTAAACTGTTCAGTGTACAAACTACTTCCTTTGAGGCACAAACTGTAGTCCCTGGTGTCCAACCCATCAAAATGCAAGATCTGGAAACAGTTTCCCCACAATGCTTCTTAAAAAATGTTTTTTGTTCATTAAACACATCTCACAGATAAATGTCCATGTGTCCTAAACTTCCCATTTGAAACAAGAAGGTTTTCGAAAAGTCAAGCCTGATCTGATGATAACACGCTCCATGCATAGTAATTATTATTTAAAATATGTTGATTAAAAAAATTTTTCCACAATTACAAGAGGCATCAATGAAAAAAATAATACCAAAAAAGGAGATTTAAATTTCATTTTAATTGTTTGATTTGAGATTCAGTTTGGTCATCAGGGGGTGAGACGAGAGAAAAATGACATTTTAGGGGAAACTTCAGACTTACTTGGCATTTTCAAAAATATTTTCAAACATTCTTTTCTCCTAGTTCTTTTTTTTTTTAGATTTGTTCTCAACACAAGTAAATTTTACACAACTGCATGTTTTAGTGTTTTGTACATGGATTATTTGAAATTTGATGGGTGGGACGTAAAATATCCTCCAATTCTGGAATGACCCTTATGCTAGTGGACTTATTTAAAGACAAGTGACAAAATAAGAATTCTGTTACTTTAAAGATTTAACAGCAACCTCAACAACCACTGGATCCTAGAACAACCTCAAAATTGTGGTTGGACCATAGACTGTATATAAAGAGTCTACGAGCTGGACTGTGTTTTAGCGCCTTCTGTTGCTATATGTGAAATACTGTCATGATTCATTTCCTCCGACAGTAAAACGGCTTTTCATCGAAAAAAACTTAAGCTGTGTGACGGTGACTCTGCACCTTCAAAGGGATGAAATATTCTGTGAAGAACATTTAAACACAGTAAAAACTTCACTTGCTAGGACAACATCAAGTTTCTCATTTGGGTTGTTTTTCTCAAATCATCAAATTTTCAGAACAGTTTCTGCTCATCCATCTCCATCTTGATATGCCATGAAGTTTTATATCCATCCATCCATCCATTATCTATACACCGCTTAATCCTCATTAGGGTCATGGGGGGGGTGGAGTCTATCCCAGCTGACTCAGGTGAAGGCAGGGGACACCCTAGACAGGTCACCAGTCTGTCACAGGACTACATACAGAGACAAACAATCACTCTCACATTCACACCTACGGGCAATTTAGAATAATCAATTAACCTCAGCATATTTTTGGACTGTGGGAGGAAGCCGGAGTACCCGGAGAAAACCCACGCATGCACAGGGAGAACATGCAAACTCCATGCAGAAAGATCCCGGGAAAGCCGGGACGTGAACCAGGGATCTTCTAGCTGCAAGGCGAAAGTGCTAACCACTACGCCACTGTGCAGCCCGAAGTTTTATATCATAAACTATAAATATTTTTAAAGATAATTGTGATTTTTTTAAAGCTTGATATACCAAATACTTTGTGAGACAATTTTGGATTATAAAAACTGCCTGCCGACCCGCTTTAAGTACATTTATTTGTGCATTAATGTTTGAGGCTAAATTTAAACCAAAATATCTCAGGAACTCATTAAGACACCAAGTCTTCACATGGATCAGAAAGAATGGAGGGCATATTGCAAGGTCTGCAGAACATATCGCAAGGGATTCAAATTGAAAGATAACTAGGGATGTCCGATAATATCTTCCCACCGAAGTTATCGGCCCGATATTGGAATAAAAATGTAACATCAGTCAGTATTGTTATTGATTAGTTTTTTTTTTGCTTGTCATGAAAAACTGATTAAATAAAGCCTGGATTTCACCGGCATTTACTGGACTCATAGAAGGAGGAAGAGAGGGAGAGAGTGAACTGTTGTTTCAGACAATTAGAAAAAAAGGTCATTTTTTCCATAACTAAAGTTGAAGTAGTTTTCATATTTTGCACAATGTTTACATTTGGAAAACCTTGTTGCATTTGAGAACGCATCCGATGGGGCATCACAATAAAATTAGGCATGATGTGTTAATTCCATGACAGGAGATACGTCATGTTGCCTAAAATTAGTTAAACATATTGGTATCGGTTGATACCGGATTTGGAAATTGGGAGTTGGACAATATTGGCAAAAAAAAAAAACAGCCAATATCATACATCCTAAGGATAGTGCATTTAAAATAATTCCCACTAGAGGAGACCACACAGATGTAAAAGAACCTTTACAATAAGTTAATCATTGTGTTTGTTTCTACTGATATTTTGGACATAATTTGGTCAATAATTGTTTCCTTTTAGAGGCTCTTGAAGTACACTTTAGGCCTCCAGATATTTGAAACTACAACAGATAATTTAACTTTTTCCTGTAAATTTCTGCTTTCACATGGATGCAGTACTACCAGAGGAGCAGTTCAATATATTACCTGCTATTCCAAACATCATTTCACTCTACTCAGTCAGTAAACTGAAATAGAACTTCAGATAAATATGTAAATTCTTGTTAAATTGAAAAACTATGTTGAATCAGTTCATACACTACCGTTCAAAAGTTTGGGGTCACTTAGAAATGTCCTTGTTATTAAAAGAAAAGCATTTTTTAAAATGAAGATAACATTAAATGAATGATAGATCCAGTGTAGACCTTGTTAATGTGGTAAATGACTATTGTAGCTGGAAACAGCTGATTTTTAATGGAATATCTCCATAGAGGTACAGAGGAACATTTCCAGCAACCATCACTCCTGTGTTCTAATGCTACATTGTGTTAGCTAATGGTGATGAAAGGCTAATTGATGATTAGAAAACCCTTGTGCAGTTATGTTAGCACATGGATAAAAGTGTGAAACTGACTGGATGACCCCAAACTTTTAAACAGTAGTGTGTATATATATGATATATATACTGCAAATCTTAAAGTTTATTTATTTCAGCGTACAGGACTAGACACAATTCAAACTCTAAAAGCTATAGATAGATATTAAAATCAGCTGGAATGCTGCACCATCATGTAAAACTGTTGCCGAAACAATTTAGAAAATAACCTGATGAAAACGAAAAAGCTTTGAATTTCTTGAGGTTCCTGTGTTTCATAAAAACAAAGATTAAAAGTGATTTTTCCCTTTAATTTAATCGTATAATTTCCAGTGATACAATCAGATGAGTAGTCCTAAGGTCCAGTCTTTAAATGTTGCTGTTGGAACGCTGGATTAACCCTTTGCAACTTGCCTGTTTTTCCTGCTCTCTAGTAAAGAGCCAGCTGTTCACACTGAGGTACAACTATTTCTTGGTGACATTTAGACTGTGTACCTTATATTCCCAGTGATGTCCTACACATCTCCAGATGGGACAAGTGAAAAGGATTTTTTTGTGCTGAATGCCTGCTGAAATGTTCCCATCTTCTAAGCCCTGATGCTGCAGAGACTGATCTCACTTTGTGTGGACTTGATACTTGAATACTTTTTACTTTCTTTCAAGAAAATGTAAATTAATGACGGTAGCATTGCTGACACTGCAAAACTGTGTTCAGGCATTATGTTCTGTCTTTTTTCTGAGTTTAAAGTTGTTCTTCAGTCTTTAATCAAAACATTTTAAAAATTTTCTCTGTGTATTGGTTATTTATCAAGATTTTTCTTCCATATTTTAAAATGGTTTAGATGCAACTGTACACTAATGATTACTTTAGAATATGGGTGGATATATAGCTGAGGGACTTTAGAAGTCCATGGGATATATCTTGCATACATTTTTATTAAAAGTGACAACAAATGAATGTTTTTTATGTTCATTATGATCATGTCTTGACGAATTCCATAATTATTCATTATTATTATCTCCTCCCTGCACGTGCCTGTAAATCGTCGTTAAGCACAAAATGTGATTTGACTCTTTTAGTTGTGTGATTGGACTGGAGTTACAAGGTGAACTTCCATCGGCCCCTTTTGCACTTGAACTTTATCTGGACCTTTTGCAGACTGACCTGATCGCTAGAAAGCTCTGAAAGCCGGAAAGCATCTGGAAACCGACCTTCCTGAAGACCAACCTCAGCGGATCACCGAGAAAAGAAGAAGAAGAACCAGAACCAGCCGGAGAAAGCAGCAGTTGGATAGAAGCACCTGCAGTAATTCAGGTAAGAAAATTCATTTCATGCTTTTCCTGCGTCTCACGCATCCTGATCTCTGTGGACACTTTGAAAGCAGCTTCAGTCCGAAGATGAGAATAATTTGTTGAATTTAAAGTCTGTTAATCCTCCTGTTGTCTTCATTTACGGACACGAAAAAATACTGTTTCCTTGTCTGAAAAAAATCCCCAAATTTCGGAAAATTTGCAAAACTTTCAGGAAGAAAATCAAATCCCAACAATTCCTTAAAAGTTTCCCTTAAAAGTTTTGTGAAAAATAAAATCCCCCGAATTTGGAAAGAAAATTCTTGTCAAATTCAAAAAAGAGTAAAAATCTTCCAAAAAATCCTAAAAATATCTAAAGTGATTACATGTATATCAGTAAAACTTGTAATATTTTCTTGATCTTTGATTGTGAAGGTTCTTAAGAAACATTTTTTTAACATTTCTTTTTTTCCACCAAAATAAAAAAAAGTTGAAAATGTGGAAGTTTTATTTCTTTTCTTTCACATTTGACGTTGAAAGTTTTGAGGAAAATGGCAACTGGACTATTTTTCGTAAATGTTGAGAATCTGATCTGTTCTGACCCCTGAAGTTCCTCAGAAGCTCTTCTTTCTAATGTAAAGTTTATTTCATGTGATGTGGTTCTTTGGTTTGTTTGTGCTGAGACCAGTAATATGACTCGTTTACACGGGAACTGTTAGAAAACAGGGAAAAGCTCTGAATATTGTCCACATCAAACATCTTTATTTTATGCAGGATTATTTGTGTTTTTGGGTTGTTTTTTTAAAAGTTATTTTAAGGTTTAAAACATGTTCAATAATTTCTGTATATTTTAGGGTTACAGTTTTAGACAAAGATGGCGACTGGGCCATTTTTCATAAAATAATTGAGATGGGTATTTTTGGTAACCATGGAGATGATGGGACTCTTCGGAGAAGCGTGGGGGGAACGTCATGACGTCATGACGTCAGGCGTTAGGAAAGCGGCTGAATTGATCTGGTTGTAGATGTCGGAGCTTCAGGTCCTTCTCAGTTCGGAGCTGATCCTGTTTCTGAACTGATGCTCAGATGTTGCTTCAAAAACTCCGTCAGATTTGTGTTGTTGTGAACTGACCTGAAGTCAGTGTGTGACTGTCAGCGGACAAACAGCTGTTGTGTTGAATCTGTCATTTGTCTATGCTGGAGCCTGCAGTTAGACTTTCTGTAGTCCCTCCCACAGGAAACTAACTGGCTGGTTTAGCTCTGACAATCACTAGAAAGGAGGAGCAAGAAACAAACACACCCTGCAAGTTTAAGAGGCAACAAAACGGGTAAGTTGCTGCTGGTTTTCTTTGACTTACTCTTTTTGACAACCAAAGCCAAGGAAAAAAGAATCCTATTGGAGAATGTGACCTGTAATCTGATGCCTGTATGTTACTGAGTGAGTGTGCTGATGACCGAGGCAGATAAACAGCGAAAGAGAGCTGAAGGAAATGCTACACACTCTGCAAGCTAAGCATATATTCAGCTGAGACTTTGTATGTTAATGATTTGGGCATAAAACCTAGGAGTGATTTTAACAGAAGCTCACATTTCAGCAGATTTGTAGCTGTCAGCTGTAGTCCACTTCCCAGGACAGTGCTGTCCAAATGGAAACAGATTTCCTGTAAACCAAGACATACATGTACCAGTGTATAGCTGCCTAAAGCTGTCACATGTGTGCTAGTTGGAAAACAGAAGTGTAACTAGCAGCGGTAAACCCCATGCTGAATTTGACTATAATTCTGATGACAACTGGTTTGTTTGACTCCTGACACTGAACAAACTCACCAGATCAGAGCAGTGCTAGAAGCCCTTCCTGCTTCTTAATCTGCTGCAGGTTTTCAGTAAAAAAATCAATAAACTAAACTAAACAAATTAAAAATAAAACATCAAACCTTGGGTGACCGTAACTGAAAAACCGTGACATAAGTAATGTGACTCTGGATATTATTTTTAGGAGATATGAACAGCTGTACCTGTATCAACTCACCGAATAGCTCAACAAGTGTTCATAATTATTTTTGTTTCAATAGAACTTGGCTCAAAATAAATTGTGTGACATTTAACTCTCCATGAAAAACAAACTAAAAAACCTTGTTGTTTTTGCTCATTAATGTATCTATAACTTGTGTTGACTTAAAATAAATAGTGTGACATTTAAAAATATATTCACCTGCTGTCTTGCTAAGTCATAGATAAGAAATTAATACCACTATCATGTCTGAGTGTTAAATGCAGAGCTAGGTTAGCATACAGCTAAACTGCTAGCATGTAACTCTGAGTGAAAAACAAGCCAAAAAACCTTTTCATCTTGCTCATTAATGTTAACTTGGTTTGGCTCTAAATAGATAGTGTCATATTTAGCAATACATGTCTTTAGTGTCTTGCCAAGTAATAGAGGGGAAAACTAACGTCACTCTCATGTCTATACTATAAATGTAACGCTGAAGCCGAGTGGTGGTTAGCTTTCAGCTAAACATATATACAGTCTATGCAACTAGCATGCACTATAACTTATGTTGGCGCTATATAAATCATATAGTCTATGATATAAATAGCATGGCATTTTGAAAATATACTCACCTGATGTCTTGCCAAGCAATAGATGAGAAACTGATACCAATATTGTCTGTGTGTGTTAAATGTAGAGCTAGGCTAGCATACAGCTAAACTGCTAGCATGTAACTGAATGAAAAACAAGCCAATAAACCTTTTCATCTTGCTCATTAATGTTAATCTAACTTGGTTTGGCTCTAAATAGCTAGTGTCACATTTAACAATACATTTATTTAGTGTCTTGCCAAACAATAGAGGAGAAAACTAATGTCACTGTCATGTAACTCTAAATGTATCGCTGAAGACGAGTGGTGGCTAGCTCGGAGTTAAACAGCTAGCATGTACTGTAACTTATGTTGGCTCTATATCAATCGTATGGTCTATGATGTGAATAGCAGGACGTTTTTAAAATACACTTACAATGCACTTATTTAAAAGGAGAAAGCTGATACCGTTCTTATGTCTGTATGCTACATGTGAAGCTAAAGCCCAGTAGTTTTTAGCTTAGAGATAAACATCTAGCATGTAAAACAATATGAAAGAGAAACCTAAAAACCTTGTCATTTTTGCACATTAATATTATTAGAACCACTAAAAACTATCTCTTGGCTCCACATGAACTGTGAAACATTTTAAGAGAAATTGATACCATTCTCATTTCTGCATGCTAAAGGTAAAGCAGCAGCTGAGTGGCAATTAGCTTACAGCTAAATAGCTTTCATGTACTTCTGCATGAAAACCTCCAGTATTTATGCTAAGCTAAGCTAAGCTAATAACCCCACAGCTCTAGCAGCCTGTGTAACAAACAGCCATGAGTGCTTAGTCTTTCCATCCAATTCTCAACAATAAAACAGTTATTTAATTATATTTACTAGAATCATTCCAGGCTTATGATTGTGGCTCAAAATTGTTTGTACAAAACAGGAAGCTCCACTGTGGGTGCTGAGTCAGTTAAAAAACAGGAAGATTCCAGACCACAATATCCTTACACGGATGTATTTAAATACATTTAATTTTTATACACAACAAACATTTTTCAATTGATCTGGTATCTCTCACTTGCATCACCCAGACTATTTGCAACCACAAGGTTTTCATTTGTGTGCTTGCATTTTTACTAGTTAGTTTAAAACTACGAAAAAGCTATATGCCCAAATTCCACCAAAGTAAAACTTTCTGGCCATGCACTAGTTCAAACTGTTTATTTCACACAACTGGTATTTTCTAACCGGCAAAGTATGGTTTTAATGGTTATCTTTGCATGTACTTATCCATGTAAAGGTTTATTCCACACAAATAGTACTTTCTAAAATCCTTAAGTGTGCCTAAATTCCACCCAAGTAGCACTTTCTGTAATTTCACTTGGTTGATAAGAGTTGTATGTTGAGCAAATAGTGCCGTTCATGATCGGATAAAAGAACAATGTATCTATCTGTATCCCTCTATCTCTACCTCTGCACCTCTACCTCTATCCCTCTATCTGTATCCCTCTATCTCTACCTCTATCCCTCTATCTCTACCTCTCTACCTCTTCTGTCCCTCTCAACCCTCCCGGCCAGCAGCAGATGGGTCCCCCCACATTAGAGCCGGGTTCTGCTCGAGGTTTTTTTCCCTGTTAAAAGGGTGTTTTCCTTGCCACTGTCGCCTTTTGGCTTGCACTGGGGGTTCAGGCATATGGGTTCTGTAAAGCGTCTCGAGACAATTTGACTGTAATTGGCGCTATATAAATAAAATTGAATTGAATTGAATTAAATCCTGATTCTAATCTCTTGCAGCTCTGGGCCATGAGGTCGTCTTCCCTCCTCCTGCTCTTCTTCCTCGCGGATGTGAGCGATGTTCTTGGGCGTTCAGACTTCAGAATCTGTGCCTTCAACCTCCACAGCTTTGGGGAGTCCAAAAGCAAGAACAGCCAAGTTATGCAGACCCTTGCCAGGGTAAGATAAAGACAGAGGTGGATTTGTTGAGGAGGTTTTGACATTTGACCTTTGTGTTAAATATCAGAGATTATTTAGTCACTATTGAAATGACAGTGTATGTATCTTTACATATTTTTACATCTGTACATCTTGTGCTGAGCACAGGCATGTGTTACGCTTGTGTACATTATGTACAGATACTGAATCACATGACCTAAATATGTAGCGGGCGACATGAACTGATGGGACTCAGAAACACCCCCACAATTTAATCAAATGTTCCTTGTACCATTTGCGACAGATAAGTCCAAATAAATCCATAGCGGTGGATTTGTAGTAGCATCACAATCATGTGATCGTCAGCAGGCAGCTGACATAGTGTTCACTTGTTGTCATAGTTACAGTGACACTGTGCCGCTATCTCGCAATGATACAGAAATCTATAACAAATCCGTGGATCCAGACTATAAGCCGCATCACTGCCAAAATCTAATCACTTGGTCCTTGTGCCATTTCTGACCTTCCCTGAAAATTTCATCCAAATCCGTTAGTCTGTTTATGAGTAATGTTGTGAACAGACAGACAGACAGATGCCAATCGTCACATAACTCCATTGTGTTCCTTGGCGGAGTAATTATAGGTAAGCAAATAGGAAAAATGGGCTGCAAAATGTTTTTTGGGGGGATGCCAGGGCTTTTTAGGCTGTTTGGCTGCACCATACGCAGCTGATATCTAATACATCCATGGCTAAACAATAACAGAGCTGGTATCCTCCTGGAGTTCTAAAATTTCAGCATCTACTCCTGTGTTACACTGCAAATCACCTTACTGTGGCTGTGTTGCTGATCTCTTTCAGATCATTACTCGCTGTGATGTGTGTTTGCTTCAGGAAGTGAGAGACAGTAAAGGAAAAGCTTTGCCACAGCTGCTGGACAGCCTCCAGAGGTGATTATCCAGTCACCATCACACTATTCCATCCACATTATTGTCTTTCTGTCACTTCAGAGATAAATGCACTTTACACTGATTTCCTAGAGACTTATTCGGGCACCTAGTCTCTACCTTTAGTCTAACTTTAAACCTTAAAGCCTTTATACTACATTTCAAGGATTTACATCACAGATACCTGTTTTTTACCATCAAAAGGGAGGGGAGTGTCTACAATATGATAAAGGTTTATGCCCCCCCACAATATTTGTCAATATTTGTCAACTAACTCTCTGAACCCAAAGTCATTTTTGGGCTTTTTTCCCCCCTCCCATCACACTTTCACTCAATTTGATCTTGTTTTTTTTTTTTTTTTACTGTAATATAAAGTCCTGCACCTTTATGGAAACAGAACAATCATGGCTACCTTAAAACCTTAAAAATGTCATTTTTTTCTTGCAGGATAACAGTTATAATGCCAAGCAATACAAAAAGAAAAAGCAAAAGTTGATTATTTATTTTACAATTTTTTGAAAAAACCTGGAATCAGTTTGCCCACAGGTGTTGCCAGTACGGGAAAAATGGTGACTGTATATGCTATAGATATTTCACAATAAAATTTTTGCCTTTTTAATGTGTTTCCATACTTTTCTCCTCTCTCCTCCATGTAAACACAGCCTGCAGTTCAGCCCAGATCCAGAATTTTAGTAGCATGCAGCTGAGTCACAATTGGGTTTATTGTTGCGTTGTAGAGTACAGAATTTAGTGTTTTTTACAGAATGTTTTTAATATAAATGATATGTTTTTGGCAATTTTGTTCAACAAGACATGTGGAATAAAGCCATTTAGATGATGTTACAATTAAAAGCTTAGATTTTTTTGAGTTTTCCACTGGACTCAGGCACATGGGTTCTGTAAAGCGTCTCGAGACAATCTGAATTGTAACTGGCGATTTATAAATAAAACTGAATTGAACTGAACTGAATAGATTGCACACACGATTAGTTCAAAGAGCATTGCAAAATTGAAAATCTCTTGAGTGTTTCTAGTTTCTAGCTGTTATCACCAGAGTCACAGAAGATTGAAAAGTGTATAACGGTAAAATAACATGCCAGTAAGAGTCAAAGAGGATAGAAAAGTGTATAAAAATAAAATAAGATGCCGATGAAGGTCAAAGAGGATGGAATAGGGTATAACAGTAAAATAAGGTGGCGATAAGGATCAAAGAGGATGGAAAAGGGTACAACGGCAAAATAACATGCCAATAAGAGTCTAGGTGATATCATCAGTGTCTTTACGGCAAAATATTTTTGAAACTTTGTGGTTCAGATGATTGAAAGCAACATTGACATCATCTTTTGTGTTCAGGTATGACACTAAACACAAGTATAAAGCTGTGGCCAGCGAGCGACTGGGAAGGTCTGAAACGTACCAGGAGCAGTATGTGTTTGTTTACAGGTGAGCTGAAACTAGGTGCTGTTTTGTATCTCAATGCACTAAAATGTTAAGTCACAGACACAATCGTGAACGATTCTAGGATCTGTAGCTGCTTTGAAATGGCTTCACGTGACCTTCTTCAAGTCATCCATTTGCTTTTTCAGATCTTTGACCTCCTCAGACTTAGCCGCTCTAATGTTTGTGGCTGAGTCTGATGAGTGATTCATATAAATTAGATCAGAGGAGTCACGAAAAGTCAAGGAAAAAACAAAACTTTCTACATGACCACGACTGACAATTCAAGTCACTGTGTGTATATTTTTGATACAGCAGATTTTGTTGTATTTCTAGAAGACCTAAAATAAAACAATGAAATATCTGAAATGCATGATTGTATTGTGACAAAGACTGGTGTTTTAGTGATTCCATCATAGAAATCTAGAGTTATAGGAATCATAACTGCCTCAGTGCTTTACAAGTGTACGTAAACTTTTGTTCACGATTGTACAGGCAGTAATGTTTGTATTGTAATTTCTGTATCTGTGCAGGACGGATTCAGTGACAGTAACTGGCCAGTATCAGTACCCAGATGATAAACCAGGAGATGTAGATGCTTTCTCCAGGGAGCCTTTTGTTGTCCGATTCAAAGCCCCGAAGACTGGTAGGGGTCTGACACTCAGGATTCCCAGTTAGGACAAGAAAAACACTCAGAGAGCTCAGTACTCTGCCAAGGCTGTTCATTCCCCCATATGGCACTGTCAGAAATGCAGCTTTTTTTTTTTTTTTTTTTTTTAAGATAAATGCAGCATTTGTTTATTAGTTATTGATGATCAGAAATCACGATAACATAGAATGTGTCCATTTAATGCAGATGCACCCACAAACAAAATGACTGCGCTGAGCACATGCGTGTGTTATGCATGTGTACGCTATGTAGCTACGGATACCGAATTGCGTGACTTAAATATGTAGCGGGTGGCGGGAATTGATGGGACTCAGAAACACCCCCACAATTTAAAATTGTTCCTTGTATCATTTTTGACAGATAAGTCCTGATAAGTCCAGAGTGGTGGATTTGTAGTAGGATCACAATCATGTGATCGTCAGCAGGCAGCTGATGTAGTGTTCACTTGTTGTCATAGTTACAGCGACGCCATGCCGCTATCTAGCAATGATGCAGAAATCTATAATAAATCCGTGGATCCAGACTATAAGCCGCATCACTGCCAAAATCTAATCACTTGGTCCTTGTGTCATTTCTGACCTTCCCTGAAAATTTCATCCAAATCTGTTAGTCTGTTTTTGAGTAATGTTGCAACAACAGACAAACTGATGGACAAATATACGCCAATCCTCACATTACTCTGCCGTGTTCCTTGGCAGAGTAATTGTAGGTAAGCAAGTAAGAAAGATGGGATGCAAAATGTTTTTTTGGGGGGCGCCTGGGCTTTTTAGGTTGTTTGGCAGCATCATATGCAGCTAATATCTAATGCATCCATGGCTAAACCTACTAGCACGGTGCTCACTAAGCAACAACAGCACTGGTATCCTCCTGGTCCTCTTGGTCCTTGTGACATTTCTGATCTTCCCTGAAAATTTTATCTAAATCCGTTTGTCCATTTTTGAGTAATGTTGCTAACAGACAGGAAAACAGACGGACAAACCAACGCCGATCGTCACATAACTCTGTCATGTTCCTTGGCAGAGTAATAATGAAAAGTGTAAAAGTGATGTTTAGCAGTTTGAACATCTTTTCCCTGCATTCTCTTTCCCTACAACCTCCATTTTTATCTGCAGCTATTAGAGAATTCACCCTCATACCGCAGCACACGACTCCAAGCAACACCACCAAGGAGCTTGATGCACTTTACGATGTTTTGCAACGTGTCAGAAAGATGTGGAGAACCGAGGTAAACTCTCATTTTGAAAACAACAGTGTTAAAGTTCAGGTTATTAATATGCTGTATTCTGACTGTGACTGTTGCTGTGTGGATGTGAGCAGAACGTGATGCTTCTTGGAGACTTTAATGCTGACTGTGGCTACCTGGCTAAGAAGAACAGGAAGTATGTGCGCCTGCTTACAGAAAACAACCTCTTTTGGCTCATAACAGATGACGTCGACACCACCGTGCGATCGACCACATCCTGCTCCTACGACAGGTGAAGGGACTCATGTTTGGGAACTCTGCAAGGAACTAAAACATTCCTTCGGCTGTTTGTGCTCTGCATTTTCACAGCAGCATCAAGATGAGACAAAGTGGTGAAATTAAAGGTCATTTTTTGCACTCAAAAATACAAAACAATGATGAATTTAACAACCTTCTCATTGTGGATCACAGTTCTCAGACTCTCACTGGGTGCCTACCTTTGTATAAATACTTAAAAAAAGGCCTGGCTTTTGTCGTCAGCCCATGTAAGGCTAAATAACCACTAACCACTGGAGTTTTGGGATAAAAATCGTAGCAGAAACTTGTGTTCAGCCCAGATAGTTTGGTAATCCCAGCAAGCAAGGAGAAAACTTTCCCACAACATTTTCTAACAATATTCACAGGTTCTAATATTGTCTTAAAGAAAACATTTTAATCTAATGTGTAAAGAACATTTTAAGGACATGTATCATTTCAAATAATGTTCCTACAATGTTAAAAGTGAACTAAGACAGGACATTTTAACACTCAGAGGATATTTGGAAGCTGCGGTCAGATTATTGTTTCATGACAACAAAATTCACAAACCAACATTCAGAAAATGTTTTCAATTCCTGAGACCTTTTTTTTTATAAAGCATTCCTGTAAGGTGACATAATAACAAAATACTGAATGTTCTTCCATGAAAATCCCACAGTGTAAGAAGTTCCTGAGACTTTATTCTGCCTTTAAGTACATTCTCGTTTGGCTTAAAAAACACATCCGGCTTTGCAGAACTTTCTGAGAAAGTTATTAGAACAGAACAGAACGAAAACTTTTTTTTCTCCTTTGTTTTGTAGTTGCAGATTTTTAAAAGGCTGGAGAAGATGCTAGTTATCATTCAGCAACCCCAAAAGTTTCTGAAATTTTAGGAAATCTCCTTTTTGAGGGTAAAACATACTTTTTGGACTTTAATTGGACTCTGGCTCTGGTGGAAATGCAGTTAAAGAACTAAAATTTCACATGCTAGAGTGAAGCCAGACGCCAATCATTTACCCTGAGTGATGGTTGTGAGTGGTCCAATGAACCTGATTGTAGGAAACAAAAGTTCACACAGTTTATTCTAAAAACATTCTTTGCATATTAATCTCACTGGAATAAATTAGTGTAAATTCCATTGGACCAAAATACAAAAAATACAAAAAATTATCAAAAACAAAATGACATTATTTTCAATATCTGTGTTTTGTTTTTCAAAGGGAACTTTTTCCAGCCTCAAATCTTTATTTAAATACTCGTTCATTCATTCATTCATTACATGTTTCCTTTTTCAGTTCAGGCTTTGTTTTCAAAGCCAGGCTGTTCTGTTAGAGTTCTGGCCTCTTAGATTTCACCAGAGTTGAATTGTGGCGCTACTTTAACTACGTTCTATAAGCGAGGCTCCTGATTCTGCAAAATTCTTTGAAATTCATGTATTTTGCAGAAAATGACTTCATTTTAAAAGCTTATGCAAGGTCAGCTCTTTAGCATACTTTCATATTCTGAAAAATTAGCAACATGGGTAAAACGTGTGCTTTTTTTCTGTATGTTCTGACAGGATCGTTGTGCACGGAGAAACATTTCACAGAGCAATTGTTCCTTCTTCAGCCAAACCATTTAACTTCCAAGAGGCATATCAGCTAACAGAGGACCAGGTAACATAAAGTTCTGTGTGTCTGTATGTGTGTGAATTTACCTTCTCATACATATTAAATTCCATCAGGATGTAGGTTCTGAAGGAACACGTGATCTGGTTCAGTACAGAAAAGCCACAGGACATAAGTTCTGTATTAGCATTTATCCGTCATTAACCTCAACCAAAGTGCTTTTGTTGCCTAAAACTGATCACAGATGTGAGTCTGGATGTTTGTATGCTTTGTAGGTCCTCCATCCACCCCAATCACCCCCTGCTGACTCTAATGCAGTTCATTTATGTGTCCTTTAAATCAGTGGTCCCCAACCTTTTTAGCACCACAGACCGATTTAATGTCAGAAAATATTTTCATGGACTGGCCTTTAAGGTGTGGTGGATAAATATAACAAAATAAAATGATATGACTGGCATAAAAACTGTGGTATTTTCTAAATATAATAATAAATGTGAATCCACTGTGTACTCATATGCAGCTTTATTAGCAGAGTCCTCGTAACATCACGCCAACAACATGAGCATGAGTAACATCCTTTCTGCCTCCTAACACTCTCTGGTCACTATGGTAATGTTTAAACATGCCTTCACAATAAGATACACCACAAAAACAAATACAAAGTGCATGAAAAATACAACTCACCATAATGCTGAATCAGTGGGAGGCCTGAGCTTGTTTCTCTGCAGCGACATCTTTTTAAATGCAGCCTCTCCTAGAAGTTCACAGCAAATGTCTTTAGTGGTGGCCAGGATCAATTCTTCACCAGTAGTGAATGGCTTCTTAGCCTTAGCAACACGGTTAGCCACCAAGCATCATGCTCTCAGTGAACTCGCAGTTGTTGATCTGGTGGCCCTCAGTAACTGCTTCTGTCCTTCTTGTCCACACTTTTTCTTTTAAAATACTCCAGAGGCTTGTCTTTTAATGCAGGGTGCTTGTTCTCTAAGTGGTGAAACAGTTTTGAAGGCTTCATTGCCTCATTAGAGAGTCGGTCGCTGCATATTATGCAGAGCAGGTTTGGTGTGAGGGAATCACTGTCACAATAAATCCATATTTTAAGTAGGACTCCTGGTGTTGTCTGTTAAATGCAGCTTTCTTTTCTTGGAAGTCGTAGGCTCTTCTTCTGTCTCCTCACTGGGCCTTTTCCCCTTTGCAAAGAAACTTTCCAAAGACGTTTGTTTTTTACTCATTTTGCTAGCTTGTGGGTTTAATTTTAGCGGTAATGTATCACATGACAGAGACAAGCGTCTTGACATGCGTGATGAGTGAGTCACATACGGATGTGACGGAGAGAATCCGGTCATTTTTCCAAATAAACCATCACTCAGACTCAGATAATAAATAAAACAGAAATAAAGTTAGTTATTAATTCTTTCTGTGCAGACCGGTACCACATGACCCATTGACCAGTACCGGTCCGCAGCCCATGGGTTTGAAGACCGCTGCTTTAAAGAACATAATTCTGACATCAATTACGTTGAAACTAACTGGAAAAACAATTTACTTGTTAGCGTAAATGTGACACAATTCGACAAACAGAGCTAAAAATATGTTAAAAAAAAAAAAAAAAACAAATCAAAGAAAGCCAGAATTTAGTTTTTTAAATGTGTGCTGATGCTAGCAAACTGTTGCTTTTGTGCTTTTTGTTCAGGCTCTGGATGTCAGCGACCACTACCCTGTGGAGGTCCAGCTGAAGGTCGATAACAGTCCCTTCGGTGGCGCAAACAAACCAACAAATCAGGAATCGCTCTTTTCTTTCCTCGTCCTCGGCCATTTTGTCCTTCAAATGTTACCATGGTAGCTGAACAACAAACCAACAGCATTAGAATCTGAGGACAGCTGACTTCATGATTCCTCAACCTGTGGAGTCCAACTTGCCAAAAACCTGAATATCCTGAAATATTTAGGCAGAATTTTTATAAACTGGATGACACCTGCAGCATCATCAGTGTCTTTATGACAGTCTGTTTGTCATGTAAAATAAACTGAATAAATATCAAATATACAAATGTTTCTCTGATAAGAAACTTACCTGTTGTAAATACTCTTGTTGAATGTTGCTTTGAGTGCTATTTATAATGGATTAAACTCAAGTCAGATCTTAAACTGTGGTGACTTTGTCTTTTAGTCGACATCTTCAGTCAGCACCGTCTCCTTAGGGCTGCTCTGGGTTTTCAGGCAGATGTGTTCTGTAAAGCGTTTTGAGACAATTTGACCTGTAATTGCTGTTATATAAATAAAATTAAATTGAATTCAGTTCTAAGAATAAGAAAAGCAAACTGTGTTCATAAACCACCAGACAAATAAATTTCTTCTTCCTCCTGCGCAACAACACTTGAATTTAACACAAAAACCTACCAATGTGTATTACCAGGACTTAAAGACAGTGCCGTGTCGACAATCCTTTTTGGGACACGAAAAATCCATCCTTCTTCTGTTTTTTTATTTCTAACTTTTCAGGAACAGTAATTCAAAATGAAGGTGATTCCTTTATTTTTGCATTTTAGAGCGTCTGATAATGTTGACTGCAAAGTAGTGGTAGGTGAGAGTGTAGCCTGATTGGATGGTGGTGTGTAGGAAGACTCCGGTGGTGAGGAAGATGAAGAGGACGAAGGCAGAGCAGAGGATAAAATGGTGGAATCTGAAAAAGGAAGAGCGTCGAGTGGTTTTCAGGCAGGAAGTGAAACAGGCTATGGGTGGTCAGGAGGTGCTTCCAGATGACTGGACAGCTACAGCTAATGTGATCAGGGACACAAGTAGGTGTGTCATCTGGAAGGAAAGTAGAAAAGGACACTTGGTGGTGGAATGAGGAAGTGCAGGTGATTAATCAGAGAAAGATGTTAGCTGAGAAGTGGGACACTGAGAGGACTGAAGAGAGAAGACAGGAGTACAGGGAGATGCAGCGTTAGGTGAAAGTAGAGGTGGCAAAGGCCTAACAAAGGATGACTTGTGTGGTTGTTGGACAGTGAGGAGGAAGAGACTGATTTATTGGGTTGGTGGGGCAGGAAGATAGAGATGTGAAGGACGTGCAGCAGGTTAGGGTGATTGAGGACAGAGATGGAAATGTTCTGACAGGTGCCAG